>NC_134353.1:118222941-118342716 GCF_048569485.1 Anomaloglossus baeobatrachus
CCACTCCCTCCTGAGCCCTAAAGCACAGACCCCGGTCACCAACCTAAGCTCTGATGATCTGGCCACTTTCTTCTTACAAAAGATCGACATCCGCAAAGAAATCTTTGAAAAATCCCCTCAGAGCCTAGATCCGCTCCTCTCCCTCACCTCAGGCGCACTATCAATATTTGAGCCTGTCAGAAGTGACCCGTCTCCTTGCCTCTTCCCGCCCAACAACATGCACCAGCGACCCTCTTCCCTCACATCTCCTTCAGGCTCTCTCCCCAGCTGTCACTACCTATCTAACCAAAATATTTAACCTCTCTCTTTCATCAGGTATCTTTCCTTCATCATTTAAACATGCCATCATAACCCCTCTACTTAAAAAACCTTCCCTCAATCAGAACTGTGCTGCTAACTACAGACCAGTTTCTAACCTTCCCTTTATCTCTAAGCTCCTGGAACGCTTGGTCCACTCTCGGCTAATCCGCTATTTATCTGAAAACTCACTTCTTGATCCCTCTCTATCTGGTTTCCGCTCTTTACACTCCACCGAAACGGCCCTCACCGAAGTCTCAAATGATCTATTAACAGCAAAATCTAAAGTCCACTATTCCCTATTGTTTCTCTTGGATCTCTCAGCTGCTTTTGACACTGTGGATCACCAACTTCTCCTCACCATGCGCCGCTCTATTGGCCTCAAGGACACCGCTCTTGCCTGGTTCTCATTCTACCTCTCCGACCGCTCCTTCACTGTTTCCTTTGCTGGCTCTTACTCCACTCCTGTCCCCTTCACCTTCGGGGTTCCTCAAGGCTCAGTCTTGGGCCCTCTCCTTTTCTCTCTATACACCACCCCTATTGGACACACCATCAGCAGATTCGGTTTCCAATACCATTTCTATGCTGATGACACCCAATTATATACATCATCTCCAATCATCACCCCTGCTTTGTTAAAAAATACCAGATATTGTCTGTTTGCTGTCTCTCAAAGCATGTCCTCCCTCTATCTGAAACTGAATCTCTCCAAAACTGAGTTTCTTGTGTTTCCTCCCTCTACCAACCAACCTACACCTGACATCTCAATTACCTTCAATGATTTAAAGGGGTTATCCGGCTTATTTTAACTTTTTTTTTTATTATTACCCTATTGGGCTACATTGGGGCAGGTAAGTAGATAGTGAGCACTTAACCTGCCCTGCTGTCAGCCCCTCTCCCCCGGCTCATAGCAGTCATGTGACCGCTGCTGCCGCGATTTTGCTGCTTCTGGTCATTTCATGTCAACATGGGCAGGACCATGTTGACATGCAAATCTGTGAACAGCTTGTTGCCGCCTGCTGGGCGGCTACAGTGCGTGGAGTCTCCGCCCCCTTCCCTGCACCCTCCCACACATTCCCCCACACCCCGCACTCTCTCCGCCCACTCTGTCGCTGCCAGCACCGGGCCCCCTGCTCAGGATAGCAGGAGTGCCCGTGCGGTCTGTGTCCCGCTCTAGCCCCGGAGTGCTGATACTGCAGGAGTGCAATGCAGTATCAGCAACTTCTCACCCTGCAGCGCGGGCAGCCTCGGGGATGACGAGTGCTGCTGTCAGGAGGTTATATGAGATCATTACCTGCTGTGACGATCTTCGCTTCACTCCTGACGTCAGCGCTGTCACTGCCTTCTATGCCTGCTACGTTCTCACGTCAGTAGCGGTGACGTCATGGGCGATACTGCTGAGAACGCGGCGGGCATAGAAGTCAGTGACAGCGCTGATGTCAGGCGTGCAGGAGATCGTCACAGCAGGTAATGTAACTCGCTATCTTCCTGACAGCAGCGCTCGTCATCCCCTGCAGTGACCTGGGTGTTGTGAATGTTAGTTATGTCTTGGCTGCTGGGAGGCTCCCTCTGCTGGCCAGGAAGGGTTTGGACAGAGACCAGGTGGGTTGTGCAGTGGGTGTTTCCTTTCCTAACTCTCTGCTTATTTAAGTCCTGGTCTGATTGCAGGCTGTTGCCGGATGTCAGTTGTTCTTTGTATCTCCAGCCTGCTTAATCCTGCTCTACATTACATCCACTCCAGATAAGTTCTTACTCTTTATTTATTGCCTGGTTCTTTTGCTTATCTGGGTTTGTCATTTGTTGGGGTTGGTTTCAGTTTATTTCCTTCCAGGGATTTTCCCCCTTAGTGGATTGTTGAGGAACTCCCTGCAGTTCTGTGTGGAGTATAGCTCCTTTGGGTCCATGTGTTTGTGGCTTGTTCAATTTGTTATAATTCTTGTTTTCTGTCCATTGGTATGACAAGGGCACCTGGTATAGGACGGAGTTCAGATCGAGCGATCTGAGGGCCTTTTTGTACTATCAGGAAGTTGGTATTTTGCAGGGTTTTTCTCTGGCTACCATCAGTCCCTTTCCTGTCCTTTCCTATTTTAGTCAGCGGGGGCCTCACCTTTTGCTAATCCTGTCATCTACCTGTGTATTGTGTTTTTCCTATATCACCGCAGTCTTTGAATGTGGGGGGCTTGCTATTCTTGTCTATTTTCTGAGGCAGAGAGTTATTCATCTTTCCTACCTTTTAGGATAGTTAGTTCTCCGGCTGGGTTCGCGGTGCACAGGATGTTAGTTCACCCCTCGGCTACTTCTAGTTGTGTTGGTTAGTAAGGGGATGGCGGCCAGATTAGTTGCCAAGCCTCTTGTCATCTTTTTGCCAATGATTTGTGGTGATCTTCCATGGTTCCGGATCATAACAGTACATCCAGCCTTAACGAACCATCTTTCTTAGCAACAAAGACGAAGCCAGCACCCAAAGGAGAAGATGAGGGCCGAATGTGCCCCTTTTCCAATGATTCTCTGATGTATGACCGCATGGCATCACGTTCGGGCACAGACAAGTTGAAAATCCGCCCCTTGGGAAATTTACAACCAGGCACCAACTCAATGGCACAGTCACAGTCCCGGTGTGGGGGCAGAGAATCAGATTCCTGGTCATTAAATACATCACGGAAATCAGACAAGAAAGCCGGAACATCAACTGCCTAACCAGACCCTGGAGACCTATTTACGGTGTTTTATTTCTGCGGATCAGGATGACTGGGTTTCGTTTTTGCCTTTGGCTGAATTTGCCCTTAACAATAGAGCTAGCTCTACCACGTTGGTGTTCCCCTTTTTCTGCAATTTTGGGTGTCACCCTAGGTTCCTCTCAGGGCAGCTTGAGGCGTCTGACTGTCCGGGGGTGGATTCGGTGGTCGACAGAATGCAGCAGATTTGGGGGCAGGTAGTGGATAAATTGTTTCAGTCCCAAGAAACTGCCCAAAAGTTTGCCAACCGGCGTCGGACTGTTGGTCCCCGGTTTAAAGTAGGGGACATGGTGTGGTTGTCCTCTAAAAATATTCCTATGAGAGTTCCGTCTCCTAAATTTAAGCCCAGATTTATTGGACCTTATAAGATTTCGGAGATTATTAATCCTGTATCTTTCCGTTTGACTCTGCCTGCGTCATTTAAGATTCACAATGTCTTCCATAAGTCCTTGTTGAAGAAACATGTGGAGCCGGCAGTTCCTGCAGCAGCGCCTCCTGACCCTGTTTTGGTACAAGGGGATCTGGAGTATGAGGTTGAAAAAATTCTGGATTCCCGTTGCAGTAGGCGTCAGCTTCAGTACCTTGTGAAATGGAAGGGTTATGGGCAGGAGGATAACTCTTGGGTTGTGGCTTCTGACATTCATGCGGACAGGTTGGTTCGCGCCTTCCATCATGCTCATCCCGAGCGACCCGGTGGCGTGGGTGAGGGTTCGGTGACCCCTCCTCAAGGGGGGGGGGTACTGTTGTGAATGTTAGTTATGTCTTGGCTGCTGGGAGGCTCCCTCTGGTGGCCAGGAAGGGTTTGGACAGAGACCAGGTGGGTTGTGCAGTGGGTGTTTCCTTTCCTAACTCTCTGCTTATTTAAGTCCTGGTCTGATTGCAGGCTGTTGCTGGATGTCAGTTGTTCTTTGTATCTCCAGCCTGCTTAATCCTGCTCTACATTACATCCACTCCAGATAAGTTCTTGCTCTTTTAATTTATTGCCTGGTTCTTTTGCTTATCTGGGTTTGTCATTTGTTGGGGTTGGTTTCAGTTTATTTCCTTCCAGGGATTTTTCCCCTTAGTGGATTGTTGAGGAACTCCCTGCAGTTCTGTGTGGAGTATAGCTCCTTTGGGTCCATGTGTTTGTGGCTTGTTCAATTTGTTATAATTCTTGTTTTCTGTCCATTGGTATGACAAGGGCACCTGGTATAGGACGGAGTTCAGATCGAGCGATCTGAGGGCCTTTTTGTACTATCAGGAAGTTGGTATTTTGCAGGGTTTTTCTCTGGCTACCATCAGTCCCTTTCCTGTCCTTTCCTATTTTAGTCAGCGGGGGCCTCACCTTTTGCTAATCCTGTCATCTACCTGTGTATTGTGTTTTTCCTATATCACCGCAGTCTTTGAATGTGGGGGGCTTGCTATTCTTGTCTATTTTCTGAGGCAGAGAGTAATTCATCTTTCTTACCTTTAGTTCTCCGGCTGGGTTCGCGGTGCACAGGATGTTAGTTCACCCCTCGGCTACTTCTAGTTGTCTTGGTTAGTAAGGGGATGGCGGCCAGATTAGTTGCCAAGGCTCTTGTCACCTTTTTGCCAATGATTTGTGGTGATCTTCCATGGTTCCGGATCATAACACCTGGGGTGACCTATTGATGTTAGCTCAGGTCACTGCATTACTCTCCCAGCCAATGGGGAACATTCTGTTCTTCACTGACTGGGACATTGACTCTGGTATGGATCGTCGAGGGACCCCTTTATTGGATTACACCGGACCCGGATTTGTTTTTCTTTTCAATAAATTGGTGAAAAAGGGAATGTTTTGGGGAGTGTTTTTTCAAAAAAACCTTTTTTTGATGTTTTTTTTTTTTTTTTTTTTTTATTACTGACTGGGTTTGTGATGTCAGGTATCTGATAGACGCGTGAAATCACGAACCGCAGGGCTTGATGCCAGTTGACATTACACATCTGGCATCAACCCCATATATTACCCCGTTTGCCACCGCACCAGGGCACGGGATGAGTTGGGGCGAAGCGCCAGGATTGGCACATCTAATGGATGCGCCACTTCTGGGGCGGCCGTGGCCTGCTATTTTTAGGCTGGAGAGTGTCCAATAACAGTGGACCTTCCTAGTCTGAGAATACCAGACCACAGCTGTCCGCTTTACCTTGGCTGGTGATCCAATTTGGGGGGGGACCCCACGTTTTTTGTTTTAAATTATTTATTTAATTTAAAATAACAGCGTGCGGTGCCCTGTGTTTTGAATTACCAGCCAAGGTGAAGCTGCCAGCTGTGGTTTGCAGGACCCCACGTCGTTTTTTTTTTTTAATTTATTTTTTGGCTAAATACAAGGCTAAGCACCCTTTTGTGCCACATGAAAGTCACAAAAGAGTGCCAGCTTAGAATATGCAGGGGGGTGGGACATTATATATGTCTTTCTCATCTATTTATCTATCATCTCTCTATCCCTCCCTCTATTCATTCATTCATCCCTCTATCTCTCTGTCTCTATATCTATGTATTCATCGCTATATCTACTCATCTCTATATCTACTCATCTCTATATCTACTCATCTATTTATCTTTCTTCCTGCTTCCGTTTTTTGCTGTCCGCAAAAAAAAACGGAAGGCACACGGATGTATCCGTGAAAAAAATGGACCATTTTTTTGCGAACCTCAAAAGCGGAATGGTCATGTGAATGTAGCCTACATGTGTTCCCTAGGGGGGTAGGGTTCGGTACAGAACGAGGGGGAGGGGGTCGGTACAGAACTCTGTGTGTGTGTGTGTGTGTGTGTGTGTGTGTGTGTGTGTGTGTGTGTGTGTGTGTTTGCGTGTGTGTTTGCTTGCAGAGCCTGATGTGGTGTGGGGCGCAGAACCCGGTGTGTGTGTGTGTGTGTGTCTGTGTGTGTGTGGGGGGGGCGGGAGGGTTGCAGAGCCTGATGTGGTGTGGGGCGCAGAGCCGTGTGTGTACGCGCACGCGTGTGTGGGTGTGGGGTGCAGAGCCCGATGTGGGGCTGTTATTTCCATTGCTAGAGTGATAACAGATCAGGTGCTGGGGCAGAATACTGACAAGGAATGTGTGTGCAGAGGTCTGGCAGGGGGCGTGGCTGGACACTGAGGCTGGGCGGTACCAGTTCTGACTGTGAGGTTTAGCACAGGAAGTTATCATGTTTGCTGGAGCTGAATGTAAACAAAGAGCTGCAGAGAATAAAGTCATAATTCAAGAGGAACAAAAGTTAGAAAACAAAAAATAACAATGTAGGGGTGTTTTATATGACAATGCAGCACAAATAAACTCAAAATTTTTTGGTAAGCTAATGTCGGACAACTCCTTGAATCATAATTCCCAAGCAGCTCCCAAGCAGCATGCTCGATGTCTTGGGGTCATATTTGACTCAGAACTCTCCTTCATTCCTCATATACAATCACTCACTCACACATGTCACCTACATCTCAAAAACATCTCCAGAATCCGACCATTTCTTACTTTCGAAACAACAAAAACCCTTACTGTCGCTCTTATTCATTTCCGCCTGGATTACTGCAACTCTTTGATTGGTCTCCCTCGGACCAAACTCTCCCCTCTCCAATCCATCTTGAATGCAGCAGCCAGGGTCATATTCCTGTCCAGCCGCTTCACCGATGCCTCCACCTTGTGCCAGTCACTACAGTAGCTACCTATCATCTACAAAATACAATACAAAGTCATATCCCTCACCCACAAAGCTCTCCACAGCTCTGCACCACCATATATCTCATCCCTCATCTCTGTCTATCATCCCACCCGCCCCCTTCGTTCCTCAAATGATCTTAGACTAACATCCTCCATAATACGAACCTCACACCTCCGTCTCCAAGACTTTTCTCGTGCCGCGACAGTTTTCTGGAATGCACTACCCCACAGAATGCGACTAATATCCAGCCCCCAAGTTTTTAAGCGTACATTAAAAACACATCTCTTCAGACAAGCTTATCATAATAACGTCCTAACGTAACTCTCCCCCGTTCCACCTTCTAAATGCTACTCGTAACCTTCTCTCTCCTATTTCTGTCCTCACATCCTACATACAACCAATAGCACGTAAGGGCACCCAAAAGGATACTGTCTAAAGACCAGATCAATCATCTTTATATGTAACCAATAAACTAGCATAACGATAGCCGGCCAGATCTACAAGTGTGCTTCACCTCTTGTGTCCCCCTTCTTCCCCATAGATTGTAAGCTTTCGAGCAGGGCCCTCATTCCTACTGTAGCTGTTGAATTATGTACTATTTTGTTTTGTTTTAGTCTATACAACGATATTATTAATGTCTGTATTTGGGACGTCGGTGGCAGTACTATAAGCTGAGATAAGGATTTGAAATTGCATATACACACACGCTACTTACAGAAAGTTAGGGATATTTGGCTTTTGGATTAAATGAATTTAATGTCACCTCTGAGCTTTTGGATGCTCATGCCTAACTGTTCAATGTTTCAATACTTTTTGGACATTTTGCTTTTCTCTAATAAGGAGCTTAATGACAAAATTCACGACAAAGTATTTGAACCATAAATTGCCAGATCTGAGCCCCTTGTGATATGACTCTAGGTGACTGTAATATACTTGTGGGGTATACCACCCTGTAACATATGTGGTTGTAAATAACTCTTATGGATCACTACCTTGCATAAAGATAATTTATTAGGAATAGAAGTCTATACGTCTTGTACAGTGCTAGTATCATGAATAGGAGTTCCTGGTTGTAGATCAGTAAATTGATACCTTCTTGATCTAAGGAAAACAATACAGGGAAGAGTATTACCATTTGGGAACTCATATATATTGTACTGTGCAAGCACCACTATAGGGCTTTCCATCCCATCCCTATATCAGGGTCAGGGAGAGGGAGAGCCGACGTGGAACGGGGGCGCCCGGTAACTTATGGTGTCATACCCTCCGTTGTTAGGTAGGGATACACTACCCTTATAGGGCTATATTAGTTTCCCTTCCCTTTCCTAAAGTGAGTGTGTATATAAAATTCCTTGGTTATTTACAAGGATATCATGATCCATTCTCATTTATGTTTGTGTGTCTGTCTGTGGGTACATTTTAATGAATATTAATAAAAATTGCACATTTTAAAATAGGGTTGAGATTACTTCTACATAAATGCCCTACTTTTCAGGATAAAATATCACTGTAGCCTGAACGTTTTACATTTTCCATAAATTTCACCCAAAAGCAAAATATGCCTAGCTTTTTGTGAGGTGTGTGTGTGTGTGTGTGTGTGTGTGTGTGTGTGTGTGTGTGTGTGTGTGTCTCTACACAGCTGAGAGACGACGTGTATGTCTATGCAGCTGTCACTGTCATCTGAAGAGTTACTGAGGATCTTGGTGTGATCCTCCGGCAGTGACACAGTACAGCAGGCATAGACTGTTGCTGCAGGACTCAGGCTGAATGTGCATTCACTTAATTACCTGGCGCATTCGCCACCGAGATACCGAGGATTGCGGCCTCAATACTTGGGCATTAATACAGCAGGCATCGGGGGCTAAAATGTAAGATACCCCCTGAAAATAGGCTCTAGCACATTTTCTTTTTCGCTCCTAATTGGGAGACCCAGACAGTGGGTGTATAGCTACTGCCTCTGGAGGCCGCACAAAGAACTACACTTAAAAGTGTAAGGCCCCTCCCCTTCTGGCTATACACCCTCCCGTAGGAGTACGGATTCCTCAGTTTTAGCTTTGTGCGCAAGGAGGTCAGACACGCACGCATAGCTCCATTGTTTTTAGTCAGCAGCAGCTGCTGACTATGTCGGATGGAAGAAAAGAGGGTCTATACAGACTCCCAGCATGCTCCCTTCTCACCCCACTTATGTCGGAGGTGTTTGTAAGGTTGAGGTACCCATTGCGGGTACGGCGGCAGGAGCCCACATGCTGATTCCTTCCCCATCCCTTTTTACAGGGCTCTGGGTGAAGTGGGATTTACCGGTCTCCAGGCACTGAGACCGTGCTCCATCTACAGCCCCTGGAGAAGATGCTGGATGGAGCGGAGTACATCAGGGACATGGCCCTGCTTCCTTAAGGTACTCTGTGTCCCCGTGCATTTGGCGCTCACACCGCAGCATGCTGGGTGTTGTAGTGCGCCGGGGGACATCAGCGCTGCGGCGCCTGTGCCATGGCCTCATTCAGCTTAGCTGAAGCAGGCACACTTATGGGAATCGGCCGCGCCGGCCGCTGGGACTGCGGCACGGCTGGCACTTGTAGTGCGCCGGGGACTTCAGCGCGGCCTGCGCTTTTACGGCGGCCGCGCTGATAACTACAGTCCCCGGCTTTTGCGGCCTGCTTCCGTTCGTTCCCGCCCCCAGACCTGCCAGTCAGGAGAGGGGCGGGACGCTGCCCACGTCTAGGACTCGGTCGCGCCGGCCGCTGGAACAGCGGCGCGGCTGGCACTTGTAGTGCACCGGGGACTTCAGCGCGGCCCGCGCTTTTACGGCGGCCGCGCTGATAACTCGAGTCCCCGGCTTTTGCGGCCTGCTTTCGTTCGTTCCCGCCCCCAGACCTGCCAGTCAGGAGAGGGGCGGGACGCTGGCCAGTGCATCAGCGCTGAGGGCTGGAGTCGTTTTTACATACTCCAGCCCTCACAGTCAGCACAGAGGGGACACTGTTCCCGCACTTTTGTTTGGGAACTCCCACGGACCGCCCCTCTCCACATAAGCCGGCAGCCATTCTTGCTGACACGCTGAGCTGCAGAGGGGAGCCGGGGAGACCCAGACAAGACATTCTGCAGCCTCTTACCCGCTGTTCAGCGGGCGGTAAGCAGCCCTCAGGGCTCACCCCCTCTTGTGCTCGTAGTATTCTTAGTATTTTGTTGCTACAAATACTTGGTATTACATAGCGCTGGTCGCCTTTTGGCTATAGACTCTCTCACATGCAGAGAGCCAGCAGCATGTCGCCCGTAAAACGCAAGGGTGCCAAGGCACAGACATTATATGCTTCCTGCACCGCATGTGGGACTTTTCTACCGGCAGGCTCCACGGACCCCCATTGTGTGCAGTGCTCGGCCCCTGCGGCGCTTGCACAGTCGGGACCTCTGCTGGACGTGACCCAGGGTGTACCACCTGTGAATGCTGTCCAGGTGACAGGAACTGAGTTTGCAGCTTTTGCTGACAGAATGTCTCTCACTATGTCACAAATTCTTGACACATTGCGAGCTAGGCCTGTACTTCAGACCACGGACACTGTGCATGTATTGCCCCCTGGTCCCCCTCAGCTCCTAGCTCCGGGACGGGCATCTACACCTCAGGGTGAAGACTCTGACTCGGACGATGGCCCCGGGCAGCCTAAGCGGGCTCGTTATGACGGGCCTTCACATTCATCTCAATGGTCTGGATCCCAGCGGGATGAATCTATGGGTGATGAGGCGGACGTAACTGATCAGGATTCTGATCCTGGGACCGCTCTCAATCTAGATACACCAGATGGTGACGCCATAGTTAATGATCTTATATTTAACATCAATAAGATGTTGAATATTTCCCCACCAGCTCCTCCTGTAGAGGAGTCAGCTTCGCAGCACGAGAGAATCCATTTCAGATACCCTAAGCGTACATTAAGCACTTTTCTGGACCACGCTGACTTCAGAGACGCAATCCAGAAACCCCACGCTTATCCTGAAAGGCGTTTTCCTAAACGACTTAAAGATACACGCTACCCTTTTCCCTCTGAAGTGGTCAAGGGTTGGACCCAGTGTCCAAAAGTGGATCCTCCAATTTCCAGGCTTGCAGCTAGATCCTTGGTTGCTGTTGAAGATGGAGCGGCACTTAAAGATGCCACTGACAGGCAGATGGAGCTCTGGCTGAAATCCATCTATGAAGCGATTGGAGCGTCATTAGCGCCTTCTTTTGCGGCCGTATGGGCACTCCAAGCTATCACGGCCGGGCTTGCGCGAGTCGACTCAGTCACACGTGCATTTGCCCCGCAGGTAGCACCATTGACCTCGCAAATGGCGGCATTCGCGTCGTACGCGATTAATGCTGTTCTGGACGCTACAAGCCGCACGGCAGTGGCGTCAGCCAACTCAGTTGTTTTGCGTAGGGCTCTGTGGTTGAGACATTGGAAAGCAGATTCTCATTCCAAGAAGTGCTTAACCAATTTGCCTTTTTCTCGTGACCGATTGTTTGGAGAGCGTTTGGATGAAATCATCAAACACTCCAAGGGTAAGGACTCTTCCTTGCCGCAACACAGACAAAACAAGCCCCAACAGAGGAGGGGTCAGTCTGGTTATCGGTCCTTTCGAGGACAGGGCAGGTCCCAATTCGCCTCGTCAAAAAAGACTCAAAAGGACCAGAGACGTTCAAATTCTTGGAGGTCTCAGTCACGCCCAAAAAGACCAGCCGGAGGAACCGTTGCCAAAACGACGTCCTCCTGACTTGCGGTCTCCGATGCCCACACCCGCGGTCGGTGGGAGGCTGTCCCACTTTGGCGACATTTGGCTAGCAAGCGTCAAGGACCGTTGGGTGAGAGATATTCTATCTCACGGGTACAGGATAGAGTTCAGTTCTCGTCCGCCAACTCGTTTCTTCCGAACTTCTCCACCACCAGACCGAGCCGATGCTCTGTTGCAGGCGGTGGCCGCTCTAAAGGCGGAAGGAGTGGTGACCTCCGTCCCTCTTCAGGAACAGGGTCACGGTTTTTACTCCAATCTGTTTGTGGTCCCAAAAAAGGACGGATCGTATCGTCCCGTCCTGGATCTGAAGTTGCTCAACAGACACGTAAAAGTCAGGAGGTTCCGGATGGAATCCCTACGCTCCGTCATAGCCTCAATGTCTCAGGGAGATTTTCTAGCATCAATAGACATCAAAGATGCGTATCTCCACGTGCCGATTGCACCAGAGCATCAGCGTTTCCTACGTTTCGTCATACACGACGAGCACCTACAGTTCGTAGCGTTACCCTTCGGTCTGGCAACAGCCCCCCGGGTCTTCACCAAAGTCATGGCAGCAGTAGTAGCTGTTCTGCACTCGCAGGGTCACTCGGTCATCCCGTATCTAGACGACCTGCTTATAAAGGCATCCTCTCAAGAAGCATGCCAACACAGTCTGAAGGTGGCGCTAGACACTCTCCAGACTTTCGGGTGGATTATCAACTTTCCAAAGTCTCATCTAACCCCGACCCAATCTCTGACTTATCTTGGCATGGAGTTTCATACTCTATCAGCGATAGTGAGGCTTCCACTGGACAAGCAGTGCTCGCTACGGACTGGAGTGCAATCTCTCCTTCAGAGCCAGTCGCACTCACTGAGGCGCCTCATGCATTTCCTAGGAAAGATGGTAGCAGCAATGGAGGCAGTCCCGTTCGCGCAGTTTCATCTGCGCCCTCTCCAATGGGACATTCTGCGCCAATGGGATGGGAAATCGACGTCCCTCGACAGGACTGTCTCCCTCTCTCAGACTGCCAAGGACTCTCTACGTTGGTGGCTTCTCCCCAACTCATTGTCACAGGGAAAGTCGTTCCTTCCCCCGTCCTGGGCAGTGGTCACGACAGATGCGAGCCTATCAGGGTGGGGAGCGGTGTTTCTCCACCACAGGGCTCAGGGGACGTGGACTCAGGAAGAGTCCACCTTGCAGATCAATGTTCTGGAAATCAGAGCAATCTATCTTGCCCTGCGAGCCTTCCAACAATGGCTGGAAGGCAAGCAGATTCGGATTCAGTCGGACAATTCCACGGCGGTGGCGTACATCAACCACCAAGGGGGAACACGCAGTCGCCAAGCTTTTCAAGAAGTCCAGCGGATTTTGACGTGGGTGGAAAGCAGAGCGTCCACCATATCTGCAGTTCACATCCCAGGCGTGGAAAACTGGGAAGCGGACTTTCTCAGTCGCCAGGGCATGGACGCAGGAGAATGGTCCCTTCACCCGGACGTGTTTCAACAGATCTGTCTCCGCTGGGGGTCGCCGGACGTCGATCTGATGGCGTCACGGCACAACAACAAGGTCCCAGTTTTCATGGCACGGTCTCACGATCACCGAGCGCTGGCGGCAGACGCCTTGGTTCAGGATTGGTCGCAATTCCGACTCCCCTATGTGTTCCCACCTCTAGCATTGTTACCCAGAGTTCTCCGGAAAATCAAGTCCGACTGCCAGCGAGCCATACTCGTCGCTCCAAATTGGCCAAGAAGGTCGTGGTACCCGGATCTGTGGCATCTCACGGTAGGCCAACCGTGGGCACTACCAGACCGTCCAGATCTGCTGTCTCAAGGGCCGTTTTTCCATCTGAATTCTGCGGCCCTGAACCTGACTGTGTGGCCATTGAGTCCTGGATCCTAGCGGCCTCAGGTTTATCTCAGGGAGTTGTTGCCACAATGAGACAGGCTAGAAAACCATCCTCAGCTAAGATCTATCACAGGACGTGGAAGATATTCTTAGCGTGGTGCTTGGCTCAAGGGTTTTCTCCCTGGCCATTTGCATTGCCAATTTTTCTTTCCTTCCTGCAGTCTGGGTTGGAAAAAGGTTTGTCCCTTAGCTCGCTTAAGGGTCAAGTCTCCGCGTTATCCGTATTCTTTCAGAAGCGCTTGGCACAGCTTTCTAAAGTACGCACGTTTCTCCAAGGAGTTTGTCATATCGTTCCTCCTTACAGACGGCCATTGGAACCCTGGGATCTGAACAAGGTTCTCCTTGCTCTTCAAAAGCCGCCTTTCGAGCCCTTGAAAGAGGTTCCCCTTTCTCGGCTTTCACAAAAGGTAGTTTTTCTTGTAGCGGTCACATCTCTTCGAAGAGTGTCCGAGCTGGCGGCGTTATCTTGCAAATCTCCCTTCCTGGTGTTTCACCAAGACAAGGTAGTACTGCGTCCAATTCCAGAGTTTTCTCCCAAGGTGGTTTCTTCCTTTCATCTCAATCAGGATATCACTTTGCCATCTTTGTGTCCGCATCCAGTTCACCAATTTGAAAAGGGTTTACATCTGTTGGACCTGGTGAGAGCACTCAGGATTTACATTTCTCGCACGGCGCCTCTACGCCGTTCGGATGCGCTCTTTGTCCTAGTCGCTGGTCAGCATAAGGGATCGCAAGCTTCCAAATCCACCCTGGCGCGGTGGATCAAGGAACCAATTCTTCACACATACCGTTCTGCTGGGCTTCAGATTCCATCTGGACTGAAGGCCCATTCTACCAGAGCCGTTGGTGCGTCCTGGGCGTTGAGGCATCAGGCTACGGCTCAGCAAGTGTGCCAGGCGGCTACCTGGTCGAGTCTGCACACGTTTACCAAACACTATCAAGTGCATACCTACGCTTCGGCAGACGCCAGCCTAGGTAGACGGGTCCTTCAGGCGGCGGTGGCCCACCTGTAGGAAGAGGCTGTAGGACAGCCCGTTCATGTGGTATCTTTTTACCCACCCAGGGACTGCTTTTGGACGTCCCACTGTCTGGGTCTCCCAATTAGGAGCGAAAAAGAAGAAGGGAATTTTGTTTACTTACCGTAAATTCCTTTTCTTCTAGCTCCAATTGGGAGACCCAGCACCCGCCCTATCTGTTTTTAGGGTTTCGTTTTTTCGGGTGCACATGTTGTTCACGTTGTTTCTTAAGTTCTCCGATCTAGTTATCGGATTGAATTTGGTTTTGAAACTGTTATTGGCTTTCCTCCTTCTTGCTTTGGTACTAAAACTGAGGAATCCGTACTCCTACGGGAGGGTGTATAGCCAGAAGGGGAGGGGCCTTACACTTTTAAGTGTAGTTCTTTGTGCGGCCTCCAGAGGCAGTAGCTATACACCCACTGTCTGGGTCTCCCAATTGGAGCTAGAAGAAAAGGAATTTACGGTAAGTAAACAAAATTCCCTTCTTTCAAAGCTGAAAAGAACATAACCCCGGTCTTCTTTTAGGGGAAATCCTATAGAGGCACAGGTAGGAGCTAGAAACAGAGTCTCCTCCTCCCCCTTCTATCTATAGGGAATCTCATCTTTACCCATGTTTGGATATTTATTACAGTTAAAGCTGTGCTGAAGAAGAGAGACTATGGAAGTAAATATATGAAGAATAACTTCATCACCGGAGTACGAGCGATGAATGAATTTTGCCTTAAACCCAGGTATTTATATGCTGAAACACCTACTTATAGGGGTCACTACATGACAACATCAGACTTAAATGGGATGTCGACTACTAGGACAACCCCTTCTCCATCCCTATATTTCCCCACCAGTAAAATAACACCTATACTCACCTTTGACGTAGATCCAGTGGTGTCGGCACTGGCTCTCCCAGGGATTGTGTTACATTGCTATAGGGATCACATGGCGTAATAATAAGCCAGCACTTCACTCTTCCCTCTTATAGACAAATCAGACATCCTGATGAAGTGAGCGCTACAGCTACTCTCTCACGTCCTCTGATTGTTGGTTAATTCCAAAGGAGGGGAGAATTAAGCCAGCGCTGATTTGGCCATAGGGATCGCGTAACATAACATTGTCACGCAATCCCTTGGAGAGGCAGTGCTGACACCGCTGGAATGGCACTGGAGGTGAGTGTAGGTGTTATTATTTTGCTGGGGGTAAACATAGGGATTGAAAAGGGTTTGTCCTAGTAGTGGACAACCCTTTAAAAGGCAGATAACATTCGATTTTCCCAATGTAATTTTTCCCAACCTACTACAAGCTGATGGGAGTCTTTGGATCATGCTCTGGATCCCCTCTGTGCTTGGTAGCATTGGCTCTTATTGACGTAGATGGTGTCCAAAGCACAAAGGAACACTTTCCAATGCCCTCAACAATACAGTACACATTGTGCATACACTAGGTTTTCTGGATGATGTCAATCAACATCAATCAGAGGCCGAGGGGCAATCTTATCAATAATATAGAGGGAGCCAAGCGTTGTCCGAAGATGCTCTGCGTCCGTCATCACACAAAAAAAAATTGAACTCTTTCGCTTTTAACCCCTATGTTATGCATGTCATGAGTCATCTCTGCCGTTGATGCAGGCTCACACGCCGAGCCCTCATTTTTTCCTGCAGATGGTGGCTGAATCATTCAGCCTTCATCTGCATCTAACAGCGGCCCGGTCCGCAGCTGTTAACCTGTTTAATGCCGCTGTCAATCTCCGACAGCGGTAGTTAACGCACGGCGACTTGGGGGTGCACTGTTCTCACCCCCTTAAAGGCCTGCCCACCATGTCAATGCGGGTCACCGAAGTGTTGTCATGACAGCCGGGATCATCATAGCTGATGATCCCTATGTTTGTCATCTCAGTACCCTTGTGAAAACCACCCAGGCTTGCATTCATAGGAGACCGTGATTTCTTCTATGTACAGCGATGTTGATGCACTGCTGTATATAGAACAAGTGATCAGACTGTTGCAGGTTCAAAGCCCCTAACGGAATACAATAAAAAGGAGAAAAAATGTTTAAAAAAAATATGAAACCCCCCCCCCCCCCAATGTTCAAATCAACCCTTTTATCACATTTAAAAATTATAAACACAAATTAAAAAAACACATTTGGTATTGCAGTGTTTGTAAAAGTTCGATCTATCAACATATAAAATAAATTAATCCGATTGGTAAGCAGCGTAATCGTAAAAGAAAATCAAAACGTCAGAATTGCAGTTTTTCGACCACCGCAAAGAGAAAAATATGGAACAACAGGCAATCAAATCATCGTCTGTAACCCAAAATAATGTCAATAAAAATATCAGCTCGGGGTGCAAAAAAAACAAGCCCTCATACAGTTCCAGACCCCCAAAATTTAAAGTGGATCAACCACCAGGATTGTGCTATATGAGATAAAGGCAGTGCCATACAGGCAGTAAGATACTGAATCCAGGCATACCTGTTGTAGAAGGGATCGGATGTTTGATTGCAGAAATATCTATAATCAAAGTTGCAGAAATGCGCTGTAGTTTGATTAATTGATGAGTGCAATATGTACGGGCCTTTGTGGGTTGGGTCCTCTCTGTAAAAGCCCTCCAGTGTTCTCTATAATGTGCTCCCTTTCTTTATTTCAATATCGCGCTGCCGTTGCTGTTGCTGGCGGTGCGTGCGCATTGACACAATAATTCTGTCTTCATTGAAATGGCTCAGAGTCCGCACATGTGCGAACCGTGATCTCCAGCGCCATTTTATTGAAGACACTGCGGTGAAGACTATGAGCGACAAGTGCCTCTCATAGTCTTTGCCGCATGTGGCGCCAGAGATTGCGTTCCCACATGCGCAGACTCTGGCACCATTTTAATGAAGACAGAATTATTGGCAATGTACATGCGCCACCAACATCATCAAAAGCAGCGTGGCATGCCTTTCAAATAAAGAAAAGGGGGAACTTCATAGAGGACGCTGGAGGGGAGGACTTTACAGCACGGACCCGACCCACAAAGGCCCGTCCTCGTTGCACCTGTCAATCAAAGTGCAGTGCATTTCTGCAACTTTGATCAAAATATTTGTGCAACCAAGCATTGGGTCTTTCTACAACAGGTATGCCTGGATTCAGCATCTTACCACCTATATGGCACTGCCTTTACTTCATAAAGCACAATCCTGGTGGTTGATCCTCTTTAAAACGTTATGGCTTTTGGAAAGTTGCGACACATGCAAGAGATTTTTGGTTTATTTGTTTTGTTTTTTTTTTTTGTTTTGTTTTTCTAAATTTCGGAATTTTGTCTAACACTTTTAAATAAAATAAAAATGTTTGGTATCTATGTAATTGTACTGACCTGGAGAATCATACTGGCATGTCAGTTTTATGGTAAAACGTACTCTGTAAATAGAAAACCCAAACACAATTGCAGAATTTTTGCTTTTTTTGCTATTTCGCCTCCCTTGGAATTTTTTACCCCCTTATGATCATATGATAACTGGATGGTATAATTCAAAAGTACATCTCATCCCAAAAAAAAAAAAAAATTTGTCACACTGCTATATCAACAAAAAAATAAAAAAAGTTATGGCTCTTGGAATAAGGGAAGGGAAAAATGAAAGCACAAAAACGAAAAATCACTTCCGGTCCTTAAGGACTTTTAAAGTATATGGGAGAGCAAGGGTGATTATAGAGGAGCAGAAATATGATAGAAAGTGTGATAACCTGGGGAGGTCAGATCATAGGAACCATGGGAGTCATTGCCACCATTTATGCTTTTCTTTTCTTAGTTGTAATCTTCTGGGTATACGCAATGCAGATCACTGTAAGGCTATGTGCGCACATTGCGTACAGTCACTGTAGAAATTTCTGCAGCGATCTGAAGAGCACACGTGCGCTTCAAATCGCTGCAGAAAATGTCCGTAGTGAGAAAAAAAAAGCCGATTCCATGCGCTCTGAGTGCAGCCCCTCCCATAGACTGAGCAGGGGCTGCCGACAAAGCGCACGGAAGAAGTGACATGTCACTTCTTAGAACGCGCGCTTCGGGCAGCAGCCGAAGCGCTGCGCTCTAAGACGCCACGTGCGCACGGCCCCTGCATAATCTTCATAGATTATGCAGGGGACGCAGGACGCATGCAGTTACGCTGCGCTACAAAGTGCAGCGTAACTGCATGTAATTACGCAGCGTGCGCACATAGCCTAAAAGAGGGAAAACAACATGTGAGCAGAGCCTACATCTTTTTATGTGCAAAGAGAATTAAAGTAGAAGCTTGGTATTAAAGAGAACCTGTCAGCAGGATTTAGCACAATAATCTAAAGCCATAATGGCGCTGTGATGCTGATTAAGATAGATAGAAATCTGTAGTGAAGGAATCCGATATGTGGTTAAATAATTTTCCTCTGTAGATTTCATCTGATGACGTCTTCTGTGCATTGCTGTGGAACTTGGACGTAGGGTCGTCTTCTTCTCCGCACCTTCTCCTGCCTCCTCTGTTTCTTCTACAGGTTACTGATTATTTAGTCACCTGCCTCCTTTTTGAAATTTCACGCTCCTGCCGCTATCACTGCTGCGGGTGGCGCGTGCACAAAGTGATTCTGCAGGTCTTCAGTAATATGGAGCGAGCGGCGACGCATGCTCAAATTGATCTCCACATTAAGGCGAAATTTCAATGTGCGCATGCGCTGCCCCTGGTGTCATTTTATTGAAGTCACACACTGCATGGTCTTCCATAAAATGGTGACGCATGCATAGATCAAGATTTCCACTTAATGTAGCGGTCACCAAGTTGAAATCTTGATCTCAGCCATTTTATTGGAGGCCTGCAGACCGCCCCCAGAATCACACTGCGCACTCGCTGCCCACTGCAATTATGACGGCAGCGGCACAGAATTTCATAAAGGAGACGGGTCACTGAATAGTCGGTGGACCTGTAGAAGACGGGAGTCAGACAGATAGAGGGGCTGAGGTGAAGAATAAAACCCTACCACCCCAAGTCTCGCCTCGATGCACATCAATGCATAGAAGACATCATCAGATGAAAACTTTAAAGAATGATTATTCAACAAACACAGATCGGATTCCTTCACTACAGAAATCTATTGAATCAGCATCACAGCGCCATTATCTCCATGGCTTCACTTTATAGTGCTAAATCCTGCTGACAGGTTTTCTTTAACCACCAATGTATCATCAATTTTCCTCGTCTTTCTGTGCAGTCCCAACGTCATTACAACCCCCCCCCCCAGAACGTAAACCCTTTCATGGATGCATCAACCAAGGACTTTTTACAAAGACACATTTTTTTTACAAAGGCTAATTTCTTCCTCTCTTCTCCATATCACACTCAAGTTAAGTTTCTTAGAGGAATTAAAAAAAAAATACACTCCAGTGCTTTACAGTAACAATAATCACTGTCCGCCATCAATTACAGGCGTTATTCAGAGATATGTAAATGATCCGTGACCCAGAGAAATCTATTTTATCCACATTGACTTTCTTTTTTACTTCCATTAGTGACCTGGAGTCCCTACGGAAGATTAGACGGAGAAGTCCACATGATGACACCGAATCCTTCACGGTGTTCCTACGATCGGATGTAGAAACAAAGTAAGTACATAGCATGGTAAAGTAAGAGGTATATAAATGATATAAATGCCATATCAGTGAGTTTTATTACAAATAGCTCTGCCAATTCAATTATTCCTGCAAAAATGGGATGACACAACCAAGCGGGGTTCTCTACGAATAAGTAAAATACTAGAAATCTCAATATCAGTGATCAAAGGATGACTGCTGTTTTATTCTTAAAATTAAGTCTTCCTAAAAAGTAAAAACGGTGCAGCCCAGGTCTTGATGTATTTGCAGAAAAATGTATAGGATTTTCACAGAACATGCAGTGATCCATCCTCTGACCAGACCACCAGTCAGGGGAAGGAAACGGGTAGAGATGCGGTTCCGGGCTCCGTTACATGTACAGGTAAAACACTGTGTCTCTATTGAAGAAACCTTGGTGGTCCAGCAAGTGGCACAGCCCTTTATTCTGATTAGTGGTTGTCAAGGAAAACCCTTTTAAAGGGAATTTGTCTGCAGGTTTTTGCAATGTCATGTAAGAACAAACACTCTAATGTAGGAGCAGTCGCTGATTAGATGGATGTCTAGCTTACTAGGCTGTGATTAGCTGTTTCAAAATTGTTTTATCACCTGGAGATTATCACTTGAAGAAGAGGAGTCCAGTCACAGACCCCAGCACTGATAAGCAGCTCTCTGTCACTATACAATGTACACCGAAAGCTGTGGTGTCGGTGCGTAATACACAGCTCAGCATCTAAGCTCTGCTAGGTTTGCAGCAGAAACTGTGACTCCATTATAACTGCTGCACCTAGGAAACTAAGTGATACATCACTGGAATTAAAGTCTTTGTTCCTACATCATGCTGCTGTCAGATTACATAGCAAAAATCTGCTGACAGATTGCCTTTAAAGTAAACCTGTCATGAGATTGATGTTGTCCAGGCAGAATGATTTAGTCTGTCTACATTATTGCATCTGTGTATGTTCTACTTTGTATCACTGTATCAATTCAGAGAAAACATGTTTAGAAAGGCGGCTGGGGACTATGCATCTCAGATTTAAAAAAAAAAAAGAAAAGTTCAAGACTATGTCTGCATTGGCATCTCCCATCTCACCAAGACTGAAATATCTCACTAAACATAAAATCCACAAAGGCAAACTAGTCATCTGAGAAAAATTGTTCCCGGATGGCATTTTAAAGTACATTTTTGCTGAAACACTGCATTTTAGAGTAAAAAAAATGGCTACAATAACATAACCAGTGCCTCATTCATACTGCCCTTTTTTTGGGCTCATGGCCGGTTAATATCTGCTCCAGACTTTCAGTGTACATGTCCATAGACAGAAGCTGCTAATTACAGTGGGGGGTGGAGTCAAACTAGAGCTCATGTGCTGCTGAGACCCACTAATGATAAAGATATAAGGCTTATACTAACATTGCAGGTAAACAAAAAAATAAAGACTCAGTTAAGACACACAGGGCAAAATTTTCTGTTTTAAGGCTATGTGCGCACGTTGCGTTTTTTCCCGCATTAACGCTGCGTTTTGAACTGCAGCGTTTCAGTGCCAAATTGCATGCGTTCTGCTTCCCCAGCAAAGTCTGAGAAGGCCGAAAATTAAATGCGCACGCTGCGTTTTTAAACGCAGCGTTTTGGATGCCAAAAATCGCTGCGGAAAAAAAAGCAGCATGTCACTTCTTTTGTGCGTTGTAGATGCGTTCTCCACCCATTGAAATCAATGATGTGGGTCAAAACGCAACCAAAATGCACTTGGACTGCAGTTTTGTTGCGTTCCACATGCTTTTTTAACAAACAAAATGCAGGTCATCTCTCTCTATGGATGTCTGTCACTCTCTGTCGGTCAGTCTTTCTCTGTCAGTTGGTCGCTCTGTCTGTGTGTCTCTGTCTGTCTGTCGGTCAGTCTTTCTCCCTCTCTCATACTCACCGATCACTGGCTCGGCGCTGCTCGGCTGTCACAAAGCTCTGGCAGCTTTTCCTCTTTTTAAAATGCCAGCTGCTCATTATTCCATCTCGTATTCCCTGCTTTCCCATGCCCCCACGATGAGTGACAGCTGTCTCACTGCAACCAATCACAGCCGCCGGTGGGCGGGTCTATGTTGTGCAGTAAAATAATTTAAAACAAAAACGACGTGCGGTTCCCCCCCAATTTTGATACCAGCCAGGGTAAAGCCACACGACTGAAAGCTGGTATTCTCAGGATGTGGCGCTCCACGTTATGGGGAGCCCCCCAGCCTAACAATATCAGCCAGCAGCCGCCCGGAATTGCCGCCTCCATTAGATGCGACAGTCCCGGGACTCTACCCAGCTCATCCTGAATTGCCCTGGTGCGATGGCAATCGGGGTAATAAGGAGTTAATGGCAGCCCATAGTCCTAGGTTAATCATGGCAGGCGTCTCCCCGAGATACCTTCCATGATTAACCTGTAAGTTAAAGAAAATAAACATACACCCGAAAAAATGTATTTATTTGGCATAAAAGACAAAAAAAAACACCCTCTTTCACCTCTTTATTAATCCCCCAAATACCCCTCCAGGTCTGACGTAATCCACACGAGGTCCCACCACGACACTCTCAGCTCTGCTACGAGAAGCTGACAGGAGCGGCCACAGACCACTCTGTCAGCTCCACGCAGCAGCGATGATGTCACTCAGGTTACCCACGGCCACCACTGGATCCTCCAACTGTGACAGCAAGTCGCCCGAGTGACTGAAGTGAGCCGCGCGATGAGCGATGAAGTCATAGGTGAGTTGCGGTCTTAGGTGGAGGACTCCAGCTGGCCGCGGGTAACGTGAGTGACGGCAGCGCTGATCTCCCTGCTCACTTCAGTCACTCAGGGGATTAGCGGTCACCGATGAGTCCTTCACGGGTGACCGCTAATCAGGACACGACACACAGACAGAGCCAGGGGATGACAATGAAGTCGGGTGAAGTTCATCCGAGTTCATTCTCATCGCGCAACTCTGTCTGTGTCGGCTGTCAGCGGGCATGTAGCAAAGCTCAATTGCCGAGGGAACGCACAGTCAAAAATGCATGCAAAACACATGTAAAATGCATCCAAAATGCATGCGTTTTGGATGAATTTTTTTTTTTTTTTTTTACAAACGCAGTGTTTACATTTGTCCAGTCTGCCAGAGGGTGCGTTCTTTTCCGCACTGCACAGAACGCAACGTGCGCACATGCCCTAACTCTTGGAGAATGTCTCTAGATTACATTGCAGAAACCTGCTGACAGAGTCCCTTTGAGGTCTTGAAAGTTTTTTGTATTAGATGACATAGCTTTCTTTGTATATCCAAGGGTTATACAATCAGGACAAATTTCAATTTCTTCCTGCCTAGGTCTGTATCTCACATCGTACATTCAGTGCTGACAGTGTCACCTTCATTTATTACAGAGCTATGGAAGTTTGGGGGAGCCCTGAAGCCATATTCAGGGAGCGGAAGATAAGAAAAGAAGAGGAGATTGCCTACAAAGAAAGTGAGTTGAAACCTAGATTAACAATATAGTCAACTGGTGATTTGTGCATGGCCTTCTTTTGTGCGTTTCCATTGTGAAATGTTCCCTTTAGAGGAGGTACACTTTAACACGCAAAGGAGATTTTCAGATTAAAGGTAACAAGTTACCAGGTTTGTCCCTTATGAATTGCAGCCACCACCAGTGAGTCCATATATACAGCATATACAGGCCGCTGTGTATAACGTAAAAAAACACCTTTTATAATACTCATCTAGGGAGCGGTTAGGTCTCATGGCTGCTCTCCGGTCCAACGCCTTCTCCATCTTGTGCAATCGCCGTCCTCCTTCCCAGCCCCGTGTGCATGACGCATCCTCCATCGGTCACACAGTGGCCTCCATTGTGCTCCTGCACACCTTGATTTGCCCTGCTGACGGCAGAGCAAAGTACTGTAATGTGCAGGCGTGAGGAAAGGGCCAAGATTGCCCACTCATGCGCACTACAATACTTTGACCTGCGCTCAGCCGAGCAGATTAAAGTGCGCATGCGCAGAAGAACAATGGAGGCCTCTCTGTAAATGACACAAGACACATCTTGCAGATTGGGCAAAGCAGAAAAACGGAGATTGCACAAGATGGAAGAGGTGCCTGACTGAAACCAGTGACATCCATCGGACTGGACTGCCTCCTAGGTGAGTGTAATAACATTTTTTTTTTATGTTATGCAGAGCGGCCTGGGCTCTTATATACAGTATTCTGGAATACTGTATATAAGTGCTCACTGGTGGTGGCCACAGCTTATACGGGAAAAACTTGGTGACAGGTTCCCTTTAAGAAACAAAAATCACCATATCTGAAAGGGAACCTGTCATTTCCCTTATGCACTCAAAAGCCACAAGGAGTTCTGGGTGCATATTGCTAATCCCTGCCTAACCGTCCCTGTATCTAATAATATAGACAGACATCTTTAGAAAAAGTATTTCTAAAGATTCTTTATAATATGCTAATGAGGTCAGCGACTAGTCGCAAGGCCGCTACTTCCCTTAGCTAGTCGGCCCCCTTAGCATGTAATCAAGCAAGCATGCCCCTGTGGGTGTGCTAACATGGTAATGAAATAAGAACGCCCCCAGACTTTCGGTCATGTGCACTACACCAGTTTGAAGCCAGGACGCATACACCAAGCTTCATAGTACGCATGACCGGTAGTCCGGGACTTCTGATCATGTGCAGTGAGTCGAAATCCAGCTTCTGGCGCGGTGGCAGCAGAGAGCCGTGAGATCGACCATGCCTCTGATACTGCGCATTCATTACAGGGGCGTGCTAACATGCTAAGGGGGCCAACTAGCCAAGGGAAGTAACGCCCTTGTGACTAGTCCCTGCATTCATTATCATAAAGGATCTTTAGAAATACTTAAAGATCTCTTTATCTATGCTAGTGTATACAGGGACAGTTAGGCAGGGATTAGCAATATACACCAGAACTGCTCGTGGTCGTGCATATTACACCTGACAGGTTCACTTTAAAACTTGACTTAGCTGGATTTACAGTATTTTTTTCCAGCATATTCCAGAAAACTGCTATAATTGGATTGATGAAGCGCCACAAAAAGCTACTAATAGTGTACAATGGGCACTTATCTCACCTATTAAGTGTCTCTTTTGACTTTAGGCTTCATGACTTTTGATTTATAACAGAGCAATAAAAATACTATATACCAGATCCATTAACAAAAGGCGATCAGCAATTGCTTGTTGATCAGTTTAAAGGGAACCTGTCAGCAGAAATTTAGCTTGAAACCTAAAAGTTTCCCCCTCTGCAGCTCCTGGGCTGCATTCTAGCAAGGTTTCTATACTTTTTGTGGCCCCTTTTAAACCAAATTAAATACTTTATAAACTTGTACCTTTTGGTTTGCAAATCTTGTAAATTATCCATGGGGGCGGGCTCTCTGGTGTCTCTGACGCCATCCCCCCCACGCTCCATTTCGTACATCAGGAGGCCGCCCACTGCGCCCGAGGTGCCGCCCGCGCCAGGACTGCTGGTGACGTGTGTCACAGGCACGAGTTATGGGCGGCGCTGTGATTGCATCACAAGTGCCCGCCCATAATCTCGTGGTGGCGCTGTCCCCACTGCCTCCAGCGTTCTGCACAAGCGCACGCTGGCCAGATGACCTGACGTCACCTCCTTCCCATCTTACCCTGCAGCAAGGCAAGATGGGAAAGAGGTGACGTCGGGTCATCTGGCCAACGATCGCTTGCGCAGAACGCTGGAGGAAGAGGGGAAAGTGCGGTCACGAGGTTATGGGCGGCACTTGCTGAGGACACTCACAGCGCCGCCCATAACCTCGTGCCTGCACAAAACGTCACCAGCGGTCACACGTGCACACACTGCACAGTCCCACAGCGCATGCGCGGGACCTCGGGCGCCCAGGGGCGGCGTCCTGAGGTATGAAATTCAGCGTTGGGGGCGGCGTAAATCGGCAGGAGGACAGTAACGGACACCCGGCAGCCCGCCCCCATGTATAATTTACAAAATTTGCATAGCAAAAGGTACAAGTTTATAAAGTGATTTAATTTGGTTTAAAAGGGGCCACAAAAAGTATAGAAACCTGCTAGAATGCAGCCCACGAGCTGCACAGAGGGGAACTTTTAGATTTCAAGCTAAATTTCTGATGACAGGTTCCCTTTAACAATAGTGTTTGTTGGGGTGATGGAAAACCCACTGCGAGCCCCTAAAATCTAATTGTGAGCAGGATATATTTTAGCTTCCAGATATGTGAATATATTTTACTGAATTCATGTTTGTTTGGTGTTTTTTTTTTTTTTTTTGTTATTTTAGATTTATTTAGAAATCAGAAATTATTAAAAGAATACAAGGAATTTCTAGGAAATACGAAGGTATGGATATTTTATTTCTTTAGTTAATACTTTAATCTGTAAAAGACAAAAAACTGATTGATCATCTCCGCATAGATGCTAGCGGGCAGCTTTCTTTAAAGGGAATCTGTCACCAGGTTTTTCCTCCCCCATCTGAGAGCAGGATAATGTAGAGACAGAGAAACAGATTCCAGTAATGTGTCAGCGGTTTGCTGTCATTTTGATAAAATCACTGTTTTCTCTGCTGCAGATCAAGCAGTTATACGGAGCGCGTGAATATGCTGGACTACCTGCAGCAAGTCGAGTAGTCCTCTAATGATGATCTCCTGGGAACCGGTCAAGTGCAATATGTACCCGGCACCACAAGCAGTTCTGGATGTATATTGCTATTCCCTGCCTATCCGTCCCTGTATACACTAGCATAGATAAAGAGATCTTTAGAAAAAGTATTTCTAAAGATCTTTTTCTGTATGCTAATGAGCACAGGGACTAGTCCCTTGGGCATTAGTTCCCCTGGCCAGTCGCCCCCATTAGCATGTTATTACGCCCCTGTGGGTGTGATATCATGCTAATGAATACGCAGCGTCACAGTATGATCTCACTCACCTCTCCGCTGCCATCGCGTCCGACGGGAGATTTCGGCTCAATGCGCATGACCCCGGAGTTTGGGTCATGCACTCTATGAAGCCGGGTGTACGCGTCCTGGCTTCAAACTGTAGTAGTGCACATGACCTAAACTCCGGGGTCATGCACACCGAGCCAAAATCCAGTGTTGGACGCAATGGCGGCATCAACATGTTTTGTTCCCCTTTAGGCCTGAGCCACACGGCGAGAAAAACAGTGCGAGTGGAGTGCTATAAAACATCGCATTCCCCTCGGACCAATTCTAGCCTGTGTGTCAGCGCACATGAGCGATTATTTTCTCAGCCCTAATCGGACAGAGAAAACAATCGCAGCAAGCTGCAACTGTAATGTGAGACTCTTTCTCTCACACCCATTCAAGTGAATGGGGCGAGAGAAAAATCGCACTGCACTCGCAGTACACCGGTGTACCGCGAGTGCAGTGCGAGAATGGCAATAGCCGGCTACGCAGGAGAGAGGGAGATAAATCCCTCCCTCCCCTCCTGAGTGCCGGCCCGCCCCCCGCAGCTGAGGTCTGCTCACACGAACGGACCTCAGTTGCAAGGACACACGCATGACACTCGGCTCTGCTGTGCTGCCAGCACGAGCCGAGTGTCATGCAAGTGGATCGCACTAGTCCCCGTGTGGCACCAGCCTTAGATTAAGGTCTGGGCTACACTGCGACTTTTTGTATCCATCTATGCAGTCCATACAGTTCCATATTCCATGTATTGCTTTGAGCTATAGCTAAATAATTAAATGCAATCATTAGTGCTACATAAAGTCTTTGTAGTCCAGGCCTAAATCAAACCCCATACTCTTAGAAACTACAGCCCGGATTAGCCATCCTATTCCAGGAGACGGTGACCTGACTGTGAGGCTACAGGAAAATGAAGAAACCATGCTATGCTAACTTCTTGTGAGGCATAAAAATCATCCTTGTAAGAACAATCGGGATTTCTGTAAATCTTATCTGTATTCGGTTACAATCCCCAGGAAAAAAAACACAAACCTGCAGACTTTTTGCTCTCAGCTCTGCAAACCTAACAGTGAGTTTTACATCCAAACACACAATAACTGTGATTTATGGATTCATTACTATGCAATATCTCAGGTCATTACCCTAAACTTCTATTACTAAGGAAATAGCAATACATTAGACATTTCATTTGTGGCTCTAATAGCCTCCATTACCGATGATACCAACTTTTAAGAGGATTCTGGAGCACGTCAGGAAAAGACAGTGTAAAACTTGTACCAAAGAGCAGGGCTGTATTTGGGGTTTTTGCTGCCCTAGGCACTGTCAGTGGTGGCGCCTCCTTCTGATCAGTCAGATTACGGGTATGTGCACACAGCTTTTTTTTTTTTTTTCTTTCCAGACAGATCCGCCCTATAACCCGTCCAAAAAACCAAATATTAAAGAAATGAACTCATACACTGCAATGTAAAATGACTTGCTGTCCATATGTTCAGTCTTTGGAGTTTTTTTTAAGCGCGTCAGGTTTCCTCAGACATGAAGCGTCTGACAGTGACCGGTCCATTATATGGCGGCTGCTGCTTGGATGCCGCTTACTAGTTGTGACCGGCCATTATATGGCGGCTGCTGCTTGGATGCCGCTTACTAGTTGTGACCGGCCATTATATGGCGGCTGCTGCTTGGATGCCGCTTACTAGTTGTGACCGGTCCATTATATGGCGCCTACTGCTTGGATGCCGCTTACTAGTTGTGACCGGTCCATTATATGGCGCCTGCTGCTTGGATGCCGCTTACTAGTTGTGACCGGTCATTATATGGCGCCTGCTGCTTGGATGCCGCTTACTAGTTGTGACCGGTCATTATATGGCGCCTGCTGCTTGGATGCCGCTTACTAGTTGTGACCGGCCATTATATAGCGGCTTCTGCTTGGATGCCGCTTACTAGTTCATTTAAAAAAATAAGTAAAATCCAGTAGCTAAAAGATGTTGGAAAAAACAACCAAGAAGCCACAGCAAAAAAAATAAATATTTACTTCAGGATAAAATGATGACTGTCCTAAAGTGTTTTCTGTCTGAATAATTCCGGGGGTTCACAGACCACTACAAGACGTGTGCACATTCCCTGATAGAGCCCAGAGCCTTCAGATAGTAGTTAAGACCTCCATACACATTAACCTAAAGTTGTCTAAACCCGCCAATATCGACAGGTTCTGCTGATAGCCCAATGTGAACAGGGGCTCTCAATTCTGATTGTCGGGGGAATAAGGATCCAGAATGTCCAATTACGGAGTGTAGATCCTATTATCCTCTAAATGATAAGCTGCTGTCGGACATGTCCAGCAGCGGCTCTAATAAAGAACACAGAAACAATTGGCAGAATGAGTGCTCCTGTATATGGGAGAGCCGAGCAAGATAGCTGCCGGCCTAAAAATCAGACTATAGTGTATGGGGGCTTTAGTCTATTACTTTTTCGGCTGACAGACATGCAGATAGCTGTATTTTTAGTCCAGCACGCTGACCCTATGTTTTAGGATCAAGACTGATAAGGTAAAGATTACAACAGCCACATGACTATCACCAGAACCACCATCAGTACAGTAATACATAACTAAAACCACACTACATACAAGAATACATAACAAAAACCACAGTTAGTACAGTAATACATCAACAGAACTACTGTCAATACAGTAATATCACCAAAACCACCCTAAATACAATAATACATCACCAAACCCACCCTGAAGACAATACATCGCCAAAACCACCATCAGTACATGAATACATTGCCAACTTCACACAGCAATCAAGTGCAGTGTCAGGTTAGACCCATATACATCTATGTATTGCATTAACGTACAACTCTCAGTATGTCCTTAACAATGGTAAGGAGATGCTGGTAGTTGTTATCAGCCATCATTAGACTGTGGACCATATAAGAACCACAATACTGATTAGTCCCAGGCAGTAGACTTAACTTTTGGACGAGATCTGATAGGTTTAGGTCCATTAATTCTGAGGAGATTAGTAGGGCAGAGGTGGGCTCAGTAGGGAGAAGGGGCATCATGGGGTGGGACTTGAGACCCCCACCAATTGCTCAAAAGACCTCTTAAGTGCACAGCTCAGGAGACAGGACTATGAAATTTTACTCTCGGAATCCATTCTGTCTGCATGTTCTGGTTCTGGGAAACACTCGGGGCCACGGTAGTCGGACCCCCAGCGATTGGAAAGTTATTCCCCATCCCAAGGATAGGGGGTAAGTTCCCAATGTGAGAAAACCCCTTTAAAAGCAGCATTCACACTGCAGCCAAAGATGGGAACCTGATTTATCTACACAGTGTCCATCACCCGATGCACGAGCAAAAAACTTTCATTCGTCAGGTGAGATGATTTTTAAGCTGACTGAAAGGGAATCTGTCACCCCAAAATGACACCTAGACTGTAGAAATATTTATATGGGGGACATGATCTGTGGAGAAATAATCCCACCCATATAGAGTTCAGCTTAAAAGGAACTGGTCACAACCTTTAATATTAAACTGCTCCATTGTCTTGTTAGTCAGAAAATGTGCATCACTTAACGTTGCGTCACTAACAAGACATTGGGGGCAGTTTAAAATTGAAAAAGGGTGTAACAGGTTCCCTTTTAATATTCACTGAAAAAGCCACATTTGATATGAAAATGAGGACATTTCTGCGCGGCCTAAGCCTGGGTGCACCGATACCACCGAATATAGGAAAATACTAGCCTGGCCTGTGTCTTGATTAATAATGATCCATTGGTGAGAGTGAGCACCGTAACACCAGATCTCCTGACTGCACCGCACCCAACACTGCGGCACACTCCAAGCGTCAGTGCGGGTGTGCACACAACACAGAAGGAGCACAGCGGCACACTCCAAGCGTCAGTGCGGGTGTGCACACAACACAGGAGGAGCACAGCGGCACACTCCAAGCGTCAGTGCATGTGTGCATCCAACACAGGAGGAGCACAGTGAGGAGGGGGACACTGTGCTGTGATGTGCTGTCTGCTCACTTCAACAACCTTCCTCATTGAATCAGCAGTCAAATACAGGCAGCAACCAGGTGTCAGAACGTGCCTGCATCACATTGCATGCGCACACACGCGGACACTGCAGTCACATTGCACGCGGACACTGCAGTCACATTGCACGCGGACACTGCAGTCACATTGCACGCGGACACTGCAGTCACATTGCACGCGGACACTGCAGTCACATTGCACGCGGACACTGCAGTCACATTGCACGCGGACACTGCAGTCACATTGCACGCGGACACTGCAGTCACATTGCACGCGGACACTGCAGTCACATTGCACGCGGACACTGCAGTCACATTGCACGCGGACACTGCAGTCACATTGCACGCGGACACTGCAGTCACATTGCACGCGGACACTGCAGTCACATTGCACGCGGACACTGCAGTCACATTGCACGCGGACACTGCAGTCACATTGCACGCGGACACTGCAGTCACATTGCACGCGGACACTGCAGTCACATTGCACGCGGACACTGCAGTCACATTGCACGCGGACACTGCAGTCACATTGCACGCGGACACTGCAGTCACATTGCACGCGGACACTGCAGTCACATTGCACGCGGACACTGCAGTCACATTGCACGCGGACACTGCAGTCACATTGCACGCGGACACTGCAGTCACATTGCACGCGGACACTGCAGTCACATTGCACGCGGACACTGCAGTCACATTGCACGCGGACACTGCAGTCACATTGCACGCGGACACTGCAGTCACATTGCACGCGGACACTGCAGTCACATTGCACGCGGACACTGCAGTCACATTGCACGCGGACACTGCAGTCACATTGCACGCGCACCCACGCTGACACTGCAGTCACATTGCACGCGCACCCACGCTGACACTGCAGTCACACTGCACGCGCACCCACGCTGACACTGCAGTCACACTGCACGCGCACCCACGCTGACACTGCAGTCACACTGCACGCGCACCCACGCTGACACTGCAGTCACACTGCACGCGCACCCACGCTGACACTGCAGTCACACTGCAGGCGCACCCACGCTGACACTGCAGTCACACTGCAGGCGCACCCACGCTGACACTGCAGTCACACTGCAGGCGCACCCACGCTGACACTGCAGTCACACTGCAGGCGCACCCACGCTGACACTGCAGTCACACTGCAGGCGCACCCACGCTGACACTGCAGTCACACTGCAGGCGCACCCACGCTGACACTGCAGTCACACTGCAGGCGCACCCACGCTGACACTGCAGTCACACTGCAGGCGCACCCACGCTGACACTGCAGTCACACTGCAGGCGCACCCACGCTGACACTGCAGTCACACTGCAGGCGCACCCACGCTGACACTGCAGTCACACTGCAGGCGCACCCACGCTGACACTGCAGTCACACTGCAGGCGCACCCACGCTGACACTGCAGTCACACTGCAGGCGCACCCACGCTGACACTGCAGTCACACTGCAGGCGCACCCACGCTGACACTGCAGTCACACTGCAGGCGCACCCACGCTGACACTTGGAGTGCTACTCTGCTCCTCCAGTGTCAGGACACGTGCAGAAATGCTAAGTGATTTTAGACAGCACTGACTCACCTAAGGGCGAGGGACTGTCTTTAATATGCAAATAGGACGGTGCACATCTGCACCAAGACATCGGCCGCACCAGGGTGCACAGAACAGTCTGCACATATATAATAAAATATTAAGTTAAAACTGTACATGCCAGAGTGACGTCCCCTATATAAATGTGTCTGCAGATTAATTGGCATTTTGGGAGTAAAAGTAAAATGTCATCGCTCTTAGCAACACATTGTCCTGCGTCTCCCAAGACTCCCCTCTTATTTGGTCTGCTGCAGCACATACTGCAATGGTGCCCGTATAGGGAATCTGTCACCAGGTTTTGCTCCCCCATCTGAGAGCAGCATAATGTAGAGACAGAGCCCCTGATTCCAGCGATGTGTCACTTACTGAGCTGTTTGCTGTCATTTTCTCTGCTGCAGATCTCGCAGTTATACAGAGCTCATGAATATGCTGGACTACCTGCAGCACACCAAGTAGTCCTGTAATGATAACTACTGCTGATCAAACAGTGATGTTATCAAAACTACACTAAGCAGCCCAGTAAGTGACAACACTGGAATCAGGATCTCTGCCCCTACATTATGCTGCTCTCAAATTAGGTGGCAAAAACCTGGTGACAGACTCATAATTCTCACTAAAGAGTAACCACCCTAAGTAAGCCCAAGGCTGTGCCCAAGAATAAATAATTGACCATCACTGAGCTCACAGCACAAAGAATGACCCCACACCGTGTCACTTATAGTATACGGCCTCCACATTCTCTCCTATTACATTTCCACTACACTGCCCCCTCACATGAAATCCCCACTGTCCTCCCCACTGAATTATACCCTCCAGACCTTCCTCACTTATGAACTATGACCTCCACTGTCCCCACCTCTCCATGCAGCCCCCACTTCACTGTCCCCCTCATGATGTCCCCACTCTATAATGAGCCTTATGCTTCGCATTATGTATACCCAGCCCTTCCAGGCTCCTAACTGAGCGCTCCCCATGCTGCCCCTTCTCCATATCAAGCTTCCTCCATACCAAGCCCACCATGGTTCCCCTTCCATACAGAGTACCCCCCATGCTTTCCCATTCTCCATACCATGCCTCCCCCCGTGCTACCCCATTCTCCATACCATGCCCCCCCCGTGCTACCCCATTCTCCATACCATGCCTCTCATTCTCCATACTGTAACTCCCATTCGCTATACTGTCCACCACCCTCCCTCATTTTCCCTCCCCCCCCCCCCAATTTTTCCATTCTGCTCCATCCCCCATGCTGCGCCCCCACATTATGCTCCATCCCCATGTTGCGCCCCCACATCCTCCATGTTGCGCCCCCACATCATGCTTCATCCCCCCCATCCTCCATGCTGCGCCCCCACATCATGCTTCATCCCCCCCATCCTCCATGCTGCGCCCCCACATCATGCTGCATCCCCCCCATCCTCCATGTTGCGCCCCCACATCATGTTCCATCCCCCCATCCTCCATGTTGCGCCCCCATATCATGTTCCATCCCCCCATCCTCCATGTTGCGCCCCCACATCCTGCGGCATCCCCCTCCAGCCTCCATGTTGCGCCCCCACATCATGCTGCATCCCCCCATCCTCCATGTTGCACCCCCACATCATGCTGCATCCCCCCCATCCTCCATGTTGCGCCCCCATATCATGTTCCATCCCCCCATCCTCCATGTTGCGCCCCCATATAATGTTCCATCCCCCCATCCTCCATGTTGCGCCCCCATATCATGTTCCATCCCCCATCCTCCATGTTGCGCCCCCACATCCTCCATGTTGCGCCCCCACATCATGCGGCATCCCCCCCGCAGCCTCCATGTTGCACCCCCACATCATGCTGCATCCCCCCCCATCCTCCATGTTGCGCACCCCCATCATGTTCCATCCCCCCATCCTCCATGTTGCGCCCCCACATCATGTTCCATCCCCCCCATCCTCCATGTTGTGCCCCCATATCATGTTCCATCCCCCTATCCTCCATGTTGCGCCCCCATATCATGTTCCATCCCCCCATCCTCCATGTTGCGCCCCCATATCATGTTCCATCCCCCCATCCTCCATGTTGCGCCCCCATATAATGTTCCATCCCCCCATCCTCCGTGTTGCGCCCCCATATCATGTTCCATCCCCCCATCCTCCATGTTGCGCCCCCCATATCATGTTCCATCCCCCCATCCTCCATGTTGCGCCCCCATATCATGTTCCATCCCCCCATCCTCCATGTTGCGCCCCCATATCATGTTCCATCCCCCCATCCTCCATGTTGCGCCCCCATATCATGTTCCATCCCCCCATCCTCCATGTTGCGCCCCCACATCCTCCGGCATCCCCCCCCCCCCCCCCCCCCCCCGGGTTGCTTGTTCGGCGCTGTCTTCGGCTGTAAAGTGCTTACCTGCTCCAGGTGGCATCTCCGGCGGCTGCACCTCCCGTTCTCCGCGGTGGTGGTGGCGGTGGCAGGATCATCATCTCACATCTTCCTCGGCGGCGGCTCCATGTCCCGTCCTCCTCTGCGCGGCGCTGCCTCACGCTCCTGTGACCTCTGCACAGTGAGCGCACGGCAGCACGTTGGGGCGGGGAGCTGATTACAGCTCCTCTGACCCCGGAAGTAAGTGCCGGCACGCTCACAGTTTCATTTATATTCGCGTGTTATAGACGCGACTATAAATGACTGCGGCGCCCCCTCCCTCCTCCAAAAAGGCGCCGGATTTAATAAAGAGTTTGGAGGAGGGAGGAAGATTTTTAAAAAAAAAAAATTTTTTTTTTTTTTTTTTTTTTTTTTTTAATTTTGGTTTGGGCGCCGCCCCCCTGGAAGGCGCCGCCCCAGGCACGTGCCCTCAAGTGCCTAATGGCAAATACGGCCCTGCCAAAGAGTAGTATAGAGCAGAGGGCGGAAGAACCTTACCTGGATTACTTTGACGCCTTACTTTTATTTGTATACTGTGGAATTGTCATTTAATTTTTGATGGCTAACAGGAACATCTGAGAGCCGCATGATATGGGTAAAGAGATCCTGAATCCAACAATGTAGATTACTTAGATTACTGGTTTCAGCCATTCTGACAGTCAGAATTTTTGGACTTGTCCATGTAGCAGAGCAGAGAGCGCTGTCACTGCCCAAACCAGGCTCTCCATAGGGATTTGTACATTGACAATGAGATGTCCATCACAGGAGGGGCTGTGCCAGACTGCAGTGCACCTGACATTGTACTCCAAGCAATGAGAAGTCCTGCTGCTTAAACAAACAGCAAATAATCAACAGATCAGATCATGACAAGACAAGCATCCCTGAATTCTCTGTATTAACCGTTGCAGCATGCTGGCTTCAGCATACCTTCCAAAAACCTGCTGACAGATTCTCTTTCACCCCTTCATGACCGATGACGTACTGGTATGTCATCTGTCCAGGGAAGATAGTTGATGGGTGCTGGTGATATTATTCAGTTCTTTCAAGCTCTGGTTACAAGCAGAAGGCTTGTACTCATCTGAAGTATTGTTGCTGAAGCTTGCTGAACTTCTACTTGTGTCATCTGTGGTTAAGTAGTTTATGCATTTTCCCTCTGTGTGCCCTCCTTGCGTCTTCTCTAGTGTTTAGTGAGTTAACAAAGAGCTCATCCCACCCGTTCCTTATTTAGGGCCCAGCATTAGGGATACCTAAGGTCAGGTATCTGACTCGGCACACAGGTATAAAACCTACCTAGGATGGTGAGGGACCATCAGTAGGTTTAGTCAGGGGTCACTATCTCCCCCTTCCCTAGACACAGGGTTCCACTTCCCTTTCGCTGTGTGCTTGGTGCTCTCCCATACCTAGTGTGACAGTTTTACTATGAGAAACTCGGCCAAGTTAAAAACAACATCTGAAACTAGCAAGTAGAAAAAATGCATATCGGGGTGGTGGAGGGGGTCTCCAAAGTAATCAAGGAATTATAATTGCAACCCAAAACTTAATGCAATGGGGTTTTTGTTAACTTGCGGTAGCAACTGAAACATTTTTTTCCTTTTTGCAATTATGTCTTTGGCCTCTACATAGGTTTACTATGTAAATTGTATTGATGAAACTTTGTGATGTGATGTTTGTTTAGCTTTAGGTCTTGTATATTCTGAACACAATATGTATTTGTTTGGTTTCAGCCCCGGTTAAGTACAGCATCCATGTTCTTAAAGGGCCCTGGGAAGGTTGTGATGGTAGCCATTTGTATGTAAGTATAGTTCACTTTTTCTGTTTGATAAGAAAGCTAATATTGTGTGGGTTGAGGTCGTTCAATAGATTTTTTTTTTTTTCTTTATTTTTTTTTTTTTTTCAAATAAGGTACTTAAAAGTAAACTTTTAAAGAAACATTCAATTTTTTTTCTTCTGTCACTATCCCATATATATATGCACTTTCAGACAGGAAGGAGCAACCAAGGTTATACTAGCTGTGTATGTATGTATATATATATATGTGTGTGTGTGTGTGTGTATATATGTATATATATATATATATATATATATATATATATATATATATATATATATATATATATATATATATATATATATATATAATATGTATAATATGTGTGTGTGTGTGTGTGTGTATATGTATGTATGTATGTATGTATGTATGTGTATATATATATATATATGTGTGTGTTTATAAATATATATATATCAAATGTTTGTGCGTGTGCATAATGTGTGTGTGTATATGTGTGTATGTGTGTGTGTGTATATATATATGTATGTATGTGTATGTATATGTGTGTATATATATATATATATATATATATATATATATATATATATATATAATATTATTTATTTATTTATTTAATATATATATAACTATATAAATAATTTATTAATCACACACAAGTACATGTGTGTACTTCCAGGGGGGTCGTTATCTCACCAGAACTTTTTGTGTGTAGAAATATACCATATGAGAGGAGGGGTAGTGAGGGCAGAAACTTCTATCACACTTACTGATGATGGCTGCATGGCTCCTGTCATTTAATTACAATGCAGTAGATGACTGATCATGAAGAAAACGGGGTTGACCTGTAGGGAAGTAAGTACACTATGTGCACTGATGAGAAAAAGGTTAAAAATGTTTTAAAATTTTCACTTTTAGGCTCCTTATCTCACCATGTACTACAGCTTCGAATGTGAGACTAACTTCATTGTATAGACAATTATTTTGGCTATCTCATACATACATTTGACTTGCAACTATTACCATAACATTAGTTATTCAGATTCTTGTCTTGTCACTGCATTGTTACTGTTTTGCTCATGGTGGTGGAAAAATCTTTTTCTTCTTATATACTACAAACCTGTTCTCACATTCCCTAATAGCTGAGTTGATTAGGTTAGGTTGATTCCCAAGGAAAAAGGTTACTAGTTAGAATCAAGGTGCAGCCATCAAAAAGATTTCCCAAGAAAAGAGAACCCGCGTCCTCCAGCTCATTAATAGCGGTCTCTTGGCCAAGAAAATTGCCAAACTGTATCATGTCAGTGCCATGACAGATGGCTTTTGAATGGATATATGGACTTTTTTTTTTCATGTTCTTCCAAGAGGTGGACATGCAGGCAAAATATTAGTCAACAATGCTGCTCATCACAAGTTCTATCAGTTCTGGTGCTACAAACATGGCAGGGGAGGTGGGTCATATGCTTCATAATAGTGAGATCACAGACGTCCATGCAAGCACCGTGCGACACGTTACACAAGTCTGTAATGGGGGCCTGGAAAAGGTGAAGACGCCTCTACTGCAATATTGTTATACGAAGCGTTGGTTTACGTTTGCAAACAAAGTACAAAAATGGAGTAGAAGACTGTAAACAGTTGATTTGGAGAGATAAGACGAAAGTCTATAGACTAGGCTCTGATTGGTACAAATTGGTCTGGAAGAAACGAGGAGAAAGGGGCTAATGGATCGAGCAATTGATGGAGCTGTCAAATTCGGTGGAGGAAGCCTGATGACATGGGGTTGTTTCACAGCCAAAGGTGTTGGATGCTTGACCAGGATCTATGGTGGTCTCAATGTTGAACTATATGTGAGTATCCTGCAAGACTAATTACTTTGTACACGCAAGTACTATGGGTATGAAAAGGACCCTAAGCATACTTCAAGATTGGCAAAGAAATGACAATGAAGTAGAGGGCCTGCATTGGTTCCCACAGTCCCCAGACCTCAACCATTAAAACACTTGTGGGTAGAGTTGAAGAGAAAGTTGTATACATACCCAAGAGAGTCGATCAGTATGCACCAACATAGAGAACGTGTAGAAGAGACCTGGGTTCAGATTTCGATTGAGACATGATTGAATCTAATTGAGAGCGTGCCCAGAAGGATTTAGGCAGTGTTGAAAGCCGAAGGTACAGTTACAAAATAGTAGCAAAATAATAAAAAAAATAAAATTTAGAATTTTAGGAGCAAACAGTAACAATGCAGTGACATGACAAAAATCTGCATAACTAATCATATTCTAAATAGTTGCAAGTGAAATGTATGTATGAGATAGCCAAGATGATTGTCTATAAAATGAAGGTAGTCTCACGCTTAAAGCTGTAGTGGATGGTGAGATATGGGGCCTGAAAGTCAGAATTTGAAAACTTTTTTTTAACCTTTTTCTCATCAGTGTACATAGTGTACTTCTCTACAGTTCAGCCTGATCAGCATCTGCTACATTGAAATGAAATGACAGGAGCCATGCAGCCATCATCAGTACGTGTGATAGAAGGTTCTGCCCTCACTACCCCTCCTCTCATGAGATATATTACAAAGGGGCTTATTTTAATGTATACTATTGATTTATGAAATGATGGTTACGCTTTAACTACATTTCTTACTTGTCAGTAACAGGGCATGAATACATATTCACGGACCCTGAGTGATATAATCTAATTTTTTATTTTATTTCCTCAAACTACAGAAACGGGTTAAACTTTTTCTTTAAGCTGTTGGCCTGGGTGTACACTGGATCAGCTAGTATGTTTTCTGAAGCTATTCACTCCTTAGCTGACACCTGCAACCAGGTAAGAAGCATAGGGTATCCTATACCATTTATCTAACTAAGGCAGGGGTGGGGAACCTTTTTTCTGTTGGGGGCCATTTGGAAATTTCTACCAACCTTTGGGGGCCGCACAAAATTATCAATGTTTAAATGACCCTGCTATATTGGGTGAAACAATTAACTGGGGGCATGGGGCTGGGGGCACAGGCACCTCACGCGGGGCTAGGGGGCACAGGCACCTCACGCGGGGCTAGGGGGCACAGGCACCTCACGCGGGGCTAGGGGGCACAGGCACCTCACGCGGGGCTGGGGGGCACGGGCACCTCACGCGGGGCTGGGGGGCACGGGCACCTCACGCGGGGCTGGGGGGCACGGGCACCTCACGCGGGGCTGCACACAGGACATTGGGGGGTACTCTGTGCTGAGAGTTTCATGCAACTCTGGGGGAGAGGGTTTACAGAACTGGGGTTTAGGCACAAAGCATTGGGCAGGGCACATAGCAGCAGAAGGTCGGCGCTGGACTCACAGCAGCATTGCATTCACATCACCGGAGTGCAGGAGCCGGACACACTGCATCAGAAGGAGAAGGCGGGCACTCACTGATCTCCGGAGGGCAGGGGGCGTGCACACAACGCTGGACGCTGTGAGGCTGCTGTGGACCCGCCCACAAAGTAAGCACTGGCCGACGGGAGAACACATTGCAGCACAAACAGCAATGTGTGGATTTAAAGGGCCGGCGGCAGCAAGACCGCGGTGACAGCACGAACACTGCCTCCCCCGGGAATCTGCCCGGGGGCCACATAAAAGGTCTTGGCGGGCCACATGCGACCCGCGGGTCGGAGGTTCCCCACCCCTGAACTAAGGTATAACTGATGGTGTTATAGCATGTTTCTACCATCTACTCTGTGTTACGCAGGACCATAGAATTGTTGCAGTATTTATTACCTGGCATCTGTTGTACAGGTTATCTGTGTCAGAGCATATTCACATATAGATATTGCACCACTTCCTAATCTGAGAAGCAAGTTTTAATCACATAGCAAAATATGACTAACTTTCCCCCCTTGGTAAAGAAAGATCATCAAACTCACACTAAATATAAAGGTTCATATCTCTGGAACCATCCGGCAGATTTTTAACAATTTATAGAAACACTACTCTGGAAATTTAAATGCGAAATGAAATGAGACAAAAAAACTGAAAACGTTTTCACTTTATTACAAATTCACTTTAAAGAGGATCTGTCGCCCTCTTCACACTGCGCAAACCTTAAGGGGGCTTTACACACAACGACATCACTAACGAGATGTCGTTGGGGGTCATGGAATTCGTGACGCACATCCGGTCTTGTTAGCGACGTTGTTGCGTGTGAAACGTATGAACGACCGCTAACGATCAAAATTACTCGCCTAATCATTGATCATTGACACGTCGTTCTAATCCCAAATGTCGTTGCTGTTGCAGGACGCAGGTTGTTCGTCGTTCCTACGGCAGCACACATCGCTATGTGTGACACCGCAGGAACGAGGAACCTCACCTTACCTGCGGCCACCGGCAATGAGGAAGGAAGGAGGTGGGCGGGATGTTCGGCCCGCTCATCTCCTCCCATCCGCTTCTATTGGACGGCCGTGTGACGTCGCTGTGACACCGCACGAGGTGGTTCGCCGGCCACAGCAACGTCGCTAGGCAGGTAAGTACATGTGACGGGTCCTAGCGATGTTGTGCGCCACGGGCAGTTATTTGCCCGTGACGCACAACCAACGGTGGTGGGTGCTTTCACCAGCGACATCACTAGCGATGTCGCTGTGTGTAAAGCAGCCTTTAGGAAGCAGGAATCGGAGCCTGGCTGCTCAATTGTTAGAAAGTTTCAAAGAAAATATACTTTAAAGGTCTGTCCGGAGACCAGACTAGTCCTGCGCTGCCCCAGTGACGCTCCTGGGGATTGACTGGTCTTTACCTACAAGTCTCCTCTCCGGCTATGGTGGCTGCTCAAATATTTACTGCAGTCGTGCAGCAAGGCTCTGATCCGTGCCATATACAGTTTGGGCAGCATGAATTAGGTGACAGGTTGAAATGGAAGTATTATATATTGCCAGCAGGTGGCACTGCTTTTCCTCAAGTGTCTGTAGTGTGCACAATGTCTCCAGATTTGTACAGATTGTTGTCGCTCCTGCTCATCTAGTAATATAATTATTAATACCTGGAAAAGTGATGTCAGAATAGTAAATACAGTGGCTTCTTCCCATAACATGAAAGGGGATTATAAGTCTTTGTATATAGAGAGATGTATCTATATTATTACCTATTTGTGTATATAGATATACAGTGGAACCTTGGATTAAGAATAACTTGGTTTGAGAGCATTTTGCAAGACAAGCAAAGCTTTTTACAAATGTGTAACTTGGTTTAAGAGCAATGCTTTGCAATAAGAGCAAATACCGTGCACACTTCTGATTCCATCCTTTCACTGACTCTGATCCGCTCTGGAGGTAACGTACAGTATACCATAGTACAGTACTGTATATACTATATAGAATATCTATCAATTTGCATTTACGGATACAGTATTGTACTTTCTTTCTGCTAACTAGCGCAGCACATTGCTTGTACTGTAATGTAATTGTGCACTTTTCCTACCCCACATTTGGCTTAGTTCTGCTGTTAATTGGGGGAGAAAGATTTGGGTGGTGTTTTTTTGTGTATTGTTCTAGAATAAAGGTTGTCATATTTATACATCTTTTTTTTTTCTTTTCTCTCTATACTGTACCTTCCGCCCACCAACACTTTTATTGTCATCTAACGTGCAGTTTAATTTGTTTTATGTTTTCTACTGTTCTGTACAGTATTTTGTATTTGTGTACTGTAATAATGTTATATGAAAACAGTACATTATTTTGTATTACTGTAATAAGGTTGTATAAATACAGTAAATATTTTTGGGTTGTGGAATGAATTGTCTGCATTTCAATTATTTCCTATGGGAGAATTCGCTTTGATATAACAGTATCTTGGTTTTGAGAGCACAATCCTGGAACGACGAATTATGCTCGTAATCCAAGGTTCCAATGTATTAGATATAGTTCTTCATGTTTAGGCTACAAGCCAATGTATATTTCTATATTTGAATGTTTGTGTGTGTATGTGTATATGTGTAATAAATAAATATAATATATATATATAATAATTAGTACAGACCAAACGTTTGGACACACCTTCTCATCTCTAGAACAACTGTTAAGAGGAGACTTTGTGCAGCAGGCCTTCATGGTAAAATAGCTGCTAGGAAACCACTGCTAAGGACAGGCAACAAGCAGAAGAGACTTGTTTGGGCTAAAGAACACGAGGAATGGACATTAAACCAGTGGAAATCTGTGCTTTGGTCTGATGAGTCCAAATTTGAGATCTTTGGATCCAACCACCGTGTCTTTGTAGAAAAGGTGAACGGATAGACTCTACATGCCTGGCTCCCACCGTGAAGCATGGAGGAGGAGGTGTGATAGTGTGGGGGTGCTTTGCTGGTGACACTGTTGGGGATTTATTCAAAATTGAAGGCATACAGAACTAGCATGCCTACCACAGCATCTTGGCGTGCTATTCCATCCGGTTTGCGTTTAGTTGGACCATCGTTTATTTTTCAACAGGACAATGACTCCAAACACACCTCCAGGCTGTGTAAGGGCTATTTTACGAAGAAGGAGAGTGATGGGGTGCTACGGCAGATTACCTGGCCTCCACAGTCACCAGACCTCAACCGAATCAAGATTGTTTGGGGTGAGCTGGACCGCAGAGTGAAGGCAAAAGGGCCAACAAGTCCTAAGCATCTCTGGGAACTCCTTCAAGACTGTTGGAAAACCATTTCCGGTGACTACCTCTTGAAGCTCATCAAGAGAATGCCAAGAGTGTGCAAAGCAGTAATCAAAGCAAAAGGTGGCTACTTTGAAAAACCTAGAATATAAGACATATTTTCAGTTGTTTCACACTTTTTTAAGTATTTCATTCCACATGTTTTAATTCATAGTTTTGATGCCTTCGATGTGAATCTACAATTTTCAGAGTCATGAAAATAAAGAAAACTCTTTGAATGAGAAGGTGTCCAAACTTTTGGTCTGTACTGTGTATATATATATATATATATATATATAGATATAGATATAGATATAGATATAGATATAGATATATATAGATATAGATATAGATATAGATATACAGTGCCTACAAGTAGTATTCAACCCCCTGCAGATTTAGCAGGTTTGATAAGATGCAAATAAGTTAGAGCCTGCAAACTTAAAACAAGAGCAGGATTTATTAACAGATGCATAAATCTTACAAACCAACAAGTTATGTTGCTCAGTTAAATTTTCAACATAAAAGTGTGGGTCAATTATTATTCAACCCCTAGGTTTAATATTTTGTGGAATAACCCTTGTTTGCAATTACAGCTAATAATCGTCTTTTATAAGACCTGATCAGGCCGGCACAGGTCTCTGGAGTTATCTTGGCCCACTCCTCCATGCAGATCTTCTCCAAGTTATCTAGGTTCTTTGGGTGTCTCATGTGGACTTTAATCTTGAGCTCCTTCCACAAGTTTTCAATTGGGTTAAGGTCAGGAGACTGACTAGGCCACTGCAACACCTTGATTTTTTCCCTCTTGAACCAGGCCTTGGTTTTCTTGGCTGTGTGCTTTGGGTCGTTGTCTTGTTGGAAGTTGAAATGACGACCCATCTTAAGATCCTTGATGGAAGAGCGGAGGTTCTTGGCCAAAATCTCCAGGTAGGCCGTGTTATCCATCTTCCCATGGATGCGGACCAGATGGCCAGGCCCCTTGGCTGAGAAACAGCCCCACAGCATGATGCTGCCACCACTATGCTTGACTGTAGGGATGGTATTCTTGGAGTCGTATGCAGTGCCATCCAGTCTCCAAACGTCACGTGTGTGGTTGGCACCAAAGATCTCGATCTTGGTCTCATCAGACCAGAGAACCTTGAACCAGTCTGTCTCAGAGTCCTCCAAGTGATCATGAGCAAACTGTAGACGAGCCTTGACATGACGCTTTGAAAGTAAAGGTACCTTACGGGCTCGTCTGGAACGGAGACCATTGCGGTGGAGTACGTTACTTATGGTATTGACTGAAACCAATGTCCCCACTGCCATGAGATCTTCCCAGAGCTCCTTCCTTGTTGTCCATGGGTTAGCCTTGACTCTTCGGACAAGCCTGGCCTCGGCACGGGTGGAAACTTTCAAAGGCTGTCCAGGCCGTGCAAGGCTAACAGTAGTTCCATAAGCCTTCCACTTCCGGATGATGCTCCCAACAGTGGAGACAGGTAGGCCCAACTCCTTGGAAAGGGTTTTGTACCCCTTGCCAGCCTTGTGACCCTCCACGATCTTGTCTCTGATGGCCTTGGAATGCTTTTTTGTCTTTCCCATGTTGACCATGTATGAGTGCTGTTCACAAGTTTGGGGAGGGTCTTAATTAGTCAGAAAAGGCTGGAAAAAGAGATAATTAATCCAAACATGTGAAACTCATTGTTCTTTGTGCCTGAAATACTTCTTAATACTTTAGGGGAACCAAACAGAATTCTTGTGGTTTGAGGGGTTGAATAATAAATGACCCTCTGAATAAACTTTTCACAATTTAAAAAAAAAAAAGAAAAAAAAAGAAATATCATTATTTTTTGCTGCAGTGCATTTCACACTTCCAGGCTGATCTACAGTCCAAATGTCACAATGCCAATGTAATTCCGAATGTGTAAACCTGCTAAATCTGCAGGGGGTTGAATACTACTTGTAGGCACTGTAGGTATATAGATATAATAAATAGCTGTGTTGGCTGCTCTATTATTCCCCCGTTATTGGAGCTCTTCCCTACATGCTTTGCCCTTTTCAGCACTTTTTGAACTGTATCAGGCTGTGTTGGCAGAGCCCCATTGACAAGGGAAAAGGTAACACCCGTTGTCAATTTATTTATACTTATTCAGGGGCAGTAACGGGAACAGCAAGACAGAGCCAAAAGAAAAGATTTCACAAACTTGTTGTTTTATGTTGTATACAAGTATTTGTAAAATCTGCATGTCACAAGGTAACAGGTCCTTATTAAACCTTACTGTTAGGTGAGTGCTGGTGAGGACATATAAACCTTTCCTCTTGTGTATTTCAGGCACTGTTGGCTTTAGGTATTTCACAGTCTGTCCGGACGCCGGATCCTGGACACCCGTAAGAATAATTATTTAATAGTAAATATTTTGACCTGTATAAAGGAGGCTTAGTGTTGTTCTGCAAATCACAGTGAGCAAAACATACAAATATATTTATTACTTTATGCCAATAGAACCCATTTTTTTAAATCTGTCCTCATCTGCACATAATACCCTCTAATGGTGTTCCTTAAGGCGCTGTTCCCCCTTCAGTTGCCTTTGAAATTGGCAATCATGTGCCGTGACTCTCGGACTGCTTTCTGCCAGCATAGCTGCATTGTGTCTAGAACATAACTTTTCCTGTGAGGGATAATGTCAGGGAAAGTGACAGCGCCTCCTGCATTACTGTGCAGGAGCTTTATAGCAGGGAGCAACGCTGCCTGTGTGCTGGTAACTAAAAAGTCATGTACTACATGATGGGCTGTGTACAGGGGACAGAAAGGAGAAACTGCAGGATGGGCTGTATATAGAGGGGCTGAGATGAAGGATATACTCCAGGATTTGTTGTAAGAGAGGGCTGAGAGGAGATATCTACTACAGGATGGGCTCTATATAGAGGGGCTGAGAGGAAGGATATACTGTAGAATGGATTGTATTCAGGGGACTGAGAGGAGATATCTACTACAGGATGGGCTGTATATAGAGGGGCTGAGAGGAAGGATATTCTCCAGGATGGGTTGTATGCAGAGGGCTGAGAGGAGATATGTACTACAGGATGGGCTGTATATAGAGGGGCTGAGAGGAAGGATATACTGTAGGGTGGATTGTATTCAGGGGACTGAGAGGAGATATGTACTACAGGATGGGCTGTATATAGAGGGGCTGAGAGGAAGGATATACTCCAGGATGGGTTGTATGCAGGGGACTGAGAGGAGAGATATACTCCAGGATGGGCTGTATACAAGGTCTGAGATTAGATGAACTGTTCGTTTTTGTTGCATGCTGCACACAGATCAGTGATGTGATTCTCCAAATGCTGCTTTATTAATATATTGTTGAGGCTTTTCTTGTCTTGGATGGATCAATAGTGTGGCATTTGCAGGTTGACATCGCTGATCTGTCAGATTTGATACAGTATCAACCAATGAGGTCTCTCAGTTCTTTTAAATTATTTTTTTTTTTATCTGTCAGAAGCAGGCAACAAACACAACCGTGCGCTGCCATTGTGGAGGAGTGCAGGAGAGTTGAGCTCTGCTAACACCAGCCAATGCTGTAACCCTCCCCTGCAGTATACTGATGTAGCTGAATGTGTCAGTCTGGGCACTGTACAGGAGCAGACAGGCACAGAAGAGTAAGGGGAATTCTTCACTCAAATTAGATAATATCTCTGATCTGGGGCTCGCCAGGAGCAGACAGGAGGGGGGACAGGTCTACAAGAACTGCTTGGAAATGTAGTTCTAGCAGATAAGAATAGGACTGACCCTTCTACTATGTGAAGTTGGATGCACCGAGGAGCTAATAGAGATGAAAAATAACAAAGGTACAAAGAATTTTTTTTATGCTTTTATATTAGCAATAAGTATATTTACTGTGCTTTGTAAAAAGTTATGCAGTTCTGAGAAATATCCCTTGAAGTATACACCGCCTGCCCTCCTGGCACAGTCCGAGAGCGGCTTCAGGTGTCTCCTGTCCCACAGGAACATTTTTTTTCTTTCTCATTGATATTCATTTAATCCTACATGAAATGCAGATGTTGCATTTTATTCAGTGGAACTTATCATCTTAAAATGACCTATTGTTTCAATCAGGTCGTTAGTTTAAAGGGAACCTGTCACCAGGATTTTCCATTATAAGCTGCAACCACCACCACTGAGCTGTTATATACAGTATTCTGGAATACTGTATACAAGAGCCCAGGCCGCTCTGTATAATATGCAAAACACCTTTATTATACTCACCTAAGGGGGGGTCCGGTCCGATGGACGTCACTGCTCTGTCAATGCCTTCTCCATCTTGTGTGATCTCCGTCCACCTACCCATCCCCATGTGAATGATGCGTCCTGCATCATTCACACAGAGTGTTAGGCTGCTTTCACACACCTGTTTTTTGCTGAGCGGCACAATACGGCGCTTTGCAGAAAAAACGCAACCGTTTTTTTTTGCCACCGGTTTCGTTTTTTCCCGCATAGACTTGCATTAGCGCCGTATTGTGCCGCATGGCCTTGCGTTGCTTCCGGTTTTTGCCGGTTGCGGCATATTTAGCGGCATATTTAGCCAATGCGGCGGCCGGATGGAACGTTGCCTGGCACGTTTTTTTTGTGCGGTGAAAAAAACCGCATCGCGCCAGATTCGGCGCGATTTACAATGCAAGCCTATGGACGCCGGATGCTGCGTCCTGCGACAAAAAACGCATCCGGGCGGAGAATGCGTTTTTTTTACACTGCGCATGCTCAGTATCAAGCCGTCTCCGTCAAAAAATGGACGGGTGGCATGGATAAACTTATGCAACAGATCCGTTTTTTCCGCCGCATCCGTTGCATAGGTTTTTGAGGCGAATTGAGCCGCACTGCAAAAACCGGATGTGTGAAAGCAGCCTTACATTGCGCTCCTACTCATGCACCCTTTGATCTGCCTGGCTGAGGGCCACTGTAATGCGCATGCGGTGTCTGTTTTTGACTTTTTTTCGCTCCTTCGCATTAACTACTTTACTCTGCCCTCAGCTGGGCAAATCAAAATGTGCATGCGCAGGAGCGCAATGGAGGCCTCTCTGCGAATGACACAGATGCAGGAGGCGCTGGACCGAGAGCAGCGACTAGGTGAGTATAATAAAGGTGATTTTTCTTATGTTTTACAAAGCGGCTTGGGCTCTTATATACAGTATTATAAAAGGCTGTATATAAAGCTGGGTTTACACACTGAGACTTTCTAGCGATCCAACCTGCGATCTCAACCTAGCCGGGATCGCTACAAAGTCTCTGGTGAGCTGTCAAACAGGCAGACCTGGCCATTGACCTAACAGCGATCCGGACCTGCAGAGCGACTAGCTGGTCGTTGGGGACGTGTCAAAAAAGCAGGTGAACTTCACCCGACTTCATTTAATGCCGCGCGGCTCTGTCTGTGTGCCGTGTAAATAAATAATTAAAAAATCCGGCGTGCGGTCCCCCCCTATTTTAATACCAGCCAGATAAAGCCATACGGCTGCAGGCTGGTATTCTCAGGATGGGGAGCTCCACGTTATGGGGAGCCCCCCAGCCTAACAATATCAGTCATCAGCCGCCCAGAATTGCCGCATACATTAGATGCGACAGTTCTGGGACTGTACCCGGCTCTTCCCGATTTGCCCTGGTGCGTTGGCAAATCGGGGTAATAAGGAGTTATTGGCAGCCCATAGCTGCCAATAAGTCCAAGATTAATCATGTCAGGCGTCACCCCGAGAAACCTTCCATGATTAATCTGTAAATTACAGTTAAAAAACACACACCCGAAAAATCCTTTATTAGAAATAAAAAACACTAACAAATTCCCTCATTACCAATTTATTACCCACAACAAAGCCCTCCTTGTCCGGCGTAATCCACGGTCCTCCAGCGTCGCATCCAGCTCTGCTGCATGCAGGTGACAGGAGCAGCAGAAGACACAGCCGCTCCTGTCACCTGCACGCAGCTAATGAAGAGAGCCGTGTGATCGCCTGAGCTGTCACTGAGGTTACCTGGATCCAGCGGTGGATGCAGCGGTGGCCGCGGGTAACCTCAGTGACCGCTCAGCTGATCGCGCTACTCACCGCCGCTCCGGTCAGCTCCACGCAGCAAATGAGGTGAGTAGCGCGATCAGCTGAGCTGTCACTGAGGTTACCCGCGGCCACCGCTGCATCCACCGCTGGATCCAGGTAACCTCAGTGACAGCTCAGCCGATCACACGGCTCTCTTCATTAGCTGCGTGCAGGTGACAGGAGCGGCTGTGTCTTCTGCTGCTCCTGTCACCTGCATGCAGCAGAGCTGGATGCGACGCTGGAGGACCGTGGATTACGCCGGACAAGGAGGGCTTTGTTGTGGGTAATAAATTGGTACTGAGGGAATTTGTTAGTGTTTTTTATTTCTAATAAAGGATTTTTCGGGTGTGTGTTTTTTAACTGTAATTTACAGATTAATCATGGAAGGTTTCTCGGGGAGACGCCTGACATGATTAATCTAGGACTTATTGGCAGCTATGGGCTGCCAATAACTCCTTATTACCCCGATTTGCCAACGCACCAGGGCAAATCGGGAAGAGCCGGGTACAGTCCCAGAACTGTCGCATCTAATGTATGCGTCAATTCTGGGCGGCTGCTGACTGATATTGTTAGGCTGGGGGGCTCCCCATAACGTGGAGCTCCCCATCCTGAGAATACCAGCCTTTAGCCGTATGGCTTTATCTGGCTGGTATTAAAATTGGGGGGGACCTCACGCCGGATTTTTTAATTATTTATTTATTTTACTGCACAGTATAGACACGCCCACCGGCTGCTGTGATTGGGTGCAGTGACACAGCTGTCACTCAGCGTGTGGGCGTGTCTCACTGCAACCAATCATATTTGCCGGTGGGCGGGGAAAAGCAGGGAATACGAGATTGTTTAATGAGCGGCCGGCTTTTTCAAAAAAGGAAAAGCCGCTGGAGCAGAGTGAACGCCGTGCAGTGCCGGGGATCGGTGAGTATGAGAGAGGGGGGGACACTTCAGTCACTCGGGGGATTAGCGGTCACCGGTGAATCCTTCACAGGTGACCGCTAATCAGGACGCTACACAGACAGAGCCGCGGAATCGCTGTAAAGTCCCCTTTACACACTGAAACTTGCTAGCGATGCATGCTGCACAGCGGGAAACAAAGGACCTAGGAATGGTCCTGAACGATTTGTAGCGATCACAACTTCACAGCAGGGGCCAGGTCGCTGATAGGTTTCACACACTGCAATGTCGCTGGGGAGGTTGCTGTAACATCACAAAACCGGTGACGTTACAGCGATGTCGTTTGCGATGTTGCAGTGTGTAAACCCAGCTTAAGGGATCACTGGTGGTGGACGCAGCTTATAATGAAAAAACCTGGTGACTGGTCCCCATTACATTTCAATATCTCTATCAATATATTAAAAACTTTAATTGTGCAATGTTCACATTGGCCACTACGCCTAATATTAGGCTCATACTTCTTTTCTTCATCGTTCCTTATGGGAGACCCAGACTATGGGTGTATAGCTTCTGCCTCCGGAGGACACACAAAGTACTACACTAAAAAGTGTAGCTCCTCCCTCCTAGCATATACACCCCTCTGGATAACCAAATCTAGCCAGTTCAATGCTTTGTGTTCAGGAGGCACACATCCACACATGCATTCTCATCTGATTTTGATTTTTGGAAAGAATTTGAAGAAAAGCGGGTCCAAGCTGGACTCCCGGCATGTCCCTTCTCACCCCACTGTGTCGGCGGTGTTGTTAAGGTTGATTTCAGGGCTGGAGCCCTTCATGCCGCGCTCCTTCACCATCCCCTAGGGTTCTGGCTTGAAGTGGGAGCCAGCACGGTTCTTCCTGCCTTGCAGGAGACCGGTCTCCATCCGCAGCCCCTTTTGGATCCTGCCGGACGGAGCACTCGTCCCTCAGGGACCTGGCCCTGCGTCTCACAAGCTAAGTATCTGAGACATGGTTATCGGGGGGTCCCTTGTACTTTATTGTTGGGGAGAGTGTGCTGTGGAACTATGCTGACTTTTCCGGCCGGTTCTCTGGTTTTCACCGGAGAACCGCGCCGATGGTGCCTGCGCGCCGGCCGCATTGTTAAATTTAGGCCCCGGCTTCGCCTGAGACCTACTTTCGTTTTCACTGCCCCTGCATGCCAATCATGCAGAGGGACAGTGCGGCTCCGCCCAGCGGCTATTCGGCACAGGGAAGGGACACTCCTCTCTGAGGAAAGATTCCCTCCCCTGTATACCTCCTTGGCCCTCCGGATCCCGCTCTTTGAGTAGGCCCCACCCCCTCTCCTCGCTCCGGCGCCATTTTATCAGCGTTCTCACACTGATCGGAGCTGGCTGCAGCATCTCTCTGGGGGTCCGGCCTGTGAGATCTGGAGGGCACACAAACGGTCTGGTAAGCCACAACCTCCGGTTGTGGACCTGCTTATATACTCTCTGGGGGCCATTCTGCTCAGAACCCCCACTTCAGCAGCATGTCTCACACAAGGAGCAAGGCTGCAAGGCTGTACTCAATATGCACTGCATGTAAGCTCGTACTGCCTGAACCGAGCACATATCCACATTGTGATGCCTGCTCTAACATGGTGGTGCCTCAGCCTGGAGTCTCACTCCCAGTGGTCCCTCCGGCTGCTCCGGCTCCGGTGGCTGAACCCCTGGCTTGGGCAGAATCCTTCTCTAAGTCTATCTCCCAGTCCTTTGCCGACTCCATGGGACAGTTGTCCCGGACTCTGCTGAGCATGCATCAACCCCCTTCTCAGGGCGCCTCTGCTGCTACGGCTCGCTCAGCAGAGCTCACAGAGCTCAGACTCCGTCCTCCTAAACGGAGACGCAGGGACTCCTCTCCTTCCTCGTCCCGCGGCTCTGATTCACGAGCTGAATCGCAGGACGAGGAGGATGCCTTTACTGTGGGCTCGGACGCTACCTCCATGTGCCCCATTGATCTGACCGAAGGTGATGCAGATGTTAGTGATTTGATTGCGTCCATTAATTCTGTACTGGACCTCAATCCACCAGTATCAGAGGAACAACCCTCTCTGGTAGAAAAGCACCAGTTTACCTCACCGAAGAGAGCAAGGAGTGTGTTCTTTAACCACTCCAGTTTTCAGGCCACTGTGACCAAGCCCAGGGCCTGTCCTGACAAACGCTTCCCAAAGCGTAGTTCTGATGACCGTTTTCCCTTTCCACCAGAGGTGGTCAAGGAGTGGGCTCATTCACCGAAGGTAGACCCTCCGGTGTCTAGAATCTCAGCCCGGACAGTTGTATCTGTGGCTGATGGCACCTCACTTAAGGATTCCACTGACCGCCAGGTTGACCTTCTGGCCAAATCTGTATATGAAGCGGCAGGGGCCTCGTTCTCCCCGTCTTTTGCAGCAGTATGGGCTCTCAAAGCCATCTCTGCTTCTCTAGAGGAGATGCATTCCCTCACCAGGGACTCTATGCCCGAAATGGTTGCCTTAACTTCCCAGGCTTCAGCCTTTTCATCCTATGGCATGTCTGCCATTCTGGAGGCTTCTCACCGCACGGCGGTGGCTTCGGCTAATTCCCTCGCTATCCGCAGGATCTTGTGGCTTAGAGAGTGGAAAGCAGACACTTCTTCCAAGAAGTACCTTGCTGGGCTCCCATTTGCTGGGTCCCGGCTGTTCGGCGAACAACTGGATGAAATTATTAAGGAAGCTACTGGCGGGAAGAGTACTTCCTTGCCACAAACTAAAACCAGGAAACCTGTCCAGGGCAGGAACCAGTCGAGGTTTCGTTCCTTTCGTTCCTCTAACTGGTCATCCTCTAAGCCCTCAGCTTCGTCCACTAACTCAGCCAAGGACCGGAAACCCAGCTGGTGCACGAAGCCGCGTCCTCAGAAGACCGCAGGAGCCGCTGCCACTAAGGCAGCCTCCTCTTGACTATCTGGCCGCACCAGCAACGTCCTTGGTCGGTGGCAGGCTCTCCCACTTTGGCGACGTGTGGTTTCAACACGTCTCCGATCAGTGGGTGGGGGATATAATCTCAAAACAGATTTTTTCTGTCCACTCCCCCCTGATCCAAGGCCGCCGCCTTCTCTCAGGCCGTGGCATCCTTGCAGGCCAACGGAGTAATTGTACCGGTTCCCGTCCGGGAACGGTTCAGAGGTTTCTACTCAAATCTCTTCCTAGTCCCCAAGAAGGACGGTTCCTTCCGGCCCAACCTGGATCTCAAGCTTCTCTACAAGCATGTTCAGGTGCGGCATTTTCGCATGGAGTCTCTGCGGTCAGTCATTGCCTCAATGACCCAAGGAGATTTTCTAGCATCCATCGACATCAGAGATGCCTATCTGCATGTGCCAATTGCAGTTTCACACCAGCGTTGGCTACGTTTTGCAATCGGAGAGGAACATTTCCAATTCGTGGCTCTCCCCTTCGGGTTAGCCACGGCCCCTCGAGTATTCACCAAGGTCATGGCAGCAGTGGTTGCGGTTCTGCACCTCCAGGGGTTGGCAGTGATTCCTTACCTGGACGACCTTCTGGTCAAGGCTTCATCCAGTGCAGACTGTCAGCGGAGTGTCTCGCTCACTCTCGCCACTCTAGTCCAGTTCGGGTGGCTTGTCAATCTACCCAAGTCCACTCTGACTCCGACCCAGAGTCTCACGTACCTAGGGATGCAGTTCGAGACTTTGCCGGCACTTGTAAAGCTGCCCTTAGTCAAACAGCAGTCCCTCCATCTGGCGGTGCGCTCCTTGCTGAGGTCTCGCCGTCACTCCATCAGGCACCTAATGCAGGTGCTGGGTCAGATGGTGGCGTCAATGGAAGCGGTTCCCTTTGCCCAGTTCCATCTGCGTCCTCTGCAGCTGGACATTCTCCGCTGTTGGGACAAGCGGACTTACTCCTTGCACAGGTTGGTGGCTCTGTCGCCACAGACCAGGGGCTCCCTTCAGTGGTGGCTTCGGCCCCTCTCTCTGTCTCAGGGACGCTCCTTCCTGGCCCCGTCCTGGGTGATCCTCACCACGGATGCCAGTCTAATCGGCTGGGGAGCAGTATATCTCCACCACAGAGCGCAGGGCACTTGCACTCAGTCCAAATCAGCCCTCTCGATCAATGTGCTGGAAATCAGAGCTGTGCTTCTAGCTCTCCTAGCCTTTCACCATCTGTTGGCGGGCAAGCACATTTGAGTCCAGTCAGACAACGCGACAGCGGTTGCCTACATCAATCACCAGGGCGGGACACGCAGCCGCCTGGCAATGTTGGAGGTTCAACGCATCCTTCAGTGGACGGAGGACTCCAAGTCCACCATATCCGCAGTCCACATCCCAGGCGTGGAACACTGGGAGGCAGATTATCTCAGCCGTCAAACCGTGGACAGCGGCGAGTGGGCTCTGCATCCGGCAGTGTTTCGTACAATCTGCCGCAAGTGGGGCACTCCGGAAGTGGATCTAATGGCATCCCGGCACAACAACAAGGTTCCGGTTTACGTGGCTCTCTCCCACGATCCTCAGGCCTTTGCAGCGGACGCGCTGGTTCAAGATTGGTCCCAGTTTCGTCTGTCTTACGTGTTTCCCCCTCTAGCTCTCTTGCCCAGAGTCCTGCGCAAGATCAGAATGGAGGGCCGTCGGGTCATCCTCATTGCTCCAGACTGGCCCAGGCGAGCTTGGTACCCAGACCTGCTCCATCTGTCCGTGGAGGTGCCGTGGCATCTTCCGGACCGTCCAGACCTTCTCTCACAAGGTCCGTTTTTCCGCCAGAATTCTGCGGCTCTCAGATTGACGGCGTGGCTCTTGAGTCCTGGATCTTGACGACTTCTGGTATCCCTCCTGAAGTCATCTCCACTATGACTCGGGCTCGGAAGTCTTCCTCGGCCAAGATATATCACAGGACCTGGAGAATTTTCCTGTCCTGGTGTCGCTCTTCCGGCCATGCTCCTTGGCCTTTTTCCCTGCCGACCCTTCTGTCCTTTCTACAGTCTGGTCTGCAGCTAGGACTATCCCTCAATTCCCTCAAGGGACAGGTCTCGGCTCTGTCAGTATTGTTCCAGCGGCGTATCGCCCGGCTGGCTCAGGTGCGCACCTTCATGCAGGGCGCATCTCACATCATTCCGCCTTACCGGCGGCCTTTGGATCCCTGGGACCTTAATCTGGTCCTCAAGGCCTTGCAGAAACCCCCTTTTGAGCCACTTAGGGAGGTTTCTTTGTCTCGTCTTTCACAGAAAGTGGTCTTTCTAGTGGCCATAACTTCTCTCAGGAGAGTCTCTGATTTGGCTGCTCTCTCTTCGGAGTCACCTTTTTTGGTTTTTCATCAAGACAAGGTGGTTCTCCGTCCGACTCCGGACTTTCTTCCTAAGGTGGTATCTTCTTTCCACCTTAACCAGGACATTTCCTTGCCTTCCTTTTGTCCGGCTCCTGTTCATCGCTTTGAAAAAGCGTTGCATACTCTGGATCTGGTGCGGGCGCTCCGGATCTATGTTTCTCGCACCGCTGCTCTTAGGCGGTGCACCTCTCTTTTTGTGCTGACCTCAGGACGGCGTAAGGGCCTCTCGGCTTCTAAGCCGACCCTAGCTCGTTGGATTAGGTCGGCCATTTCCGATGCCTACCAGTGTACTCAAGTGCCTCCCCCGCCGGGGATCAAGGCACACTCGACCAGAGCTGTCGGTGCCTCTTGGGCTTTCAGGCACCAGGCTACGGCTCAGCAGGTCTGTCAGGCTGCCACTTGGACTAGTCTGCATACCTTTTCGAAGCACTACCAAGTGCATGCTCATGCTTCGGCAGATGCGAGCTTGGGCAGACGCATCCTTCAGGCGGCTGTCGCCCATTTGTGAAGTTAGGTTTCGCCTACTTCTCAGTTTTCTGTTTATTCCCACCCATGGACTGCTTTGAGACGTCCCATGGTCTGGGTCTCCCATAAGGAACGATGAAGAAAAAGAGAATTTTGTTTACTTACCGTAAATTCTTTTTCTTATAGTTCCGTAATGGGAGACCCAGCACCCTCCCTGTTGCCTGTTGGCAGTTTTCTTGTTCCATGTGTTTTCACCGGCTGTTGTTGTAGACAGAGGCTCCGGTTGTTCCGGTTTTTTGCTCTATCTCTACTTGTGGGTGGCTGTCCTCCTTCAGCTTTGCACTAAACTGGCTATATTTGGTTATCCAGGGGGTGTATATGCTAGGAGGTAGGAGCTACACTTTTTAGTGTAGTACTTTGTGTGTCCTCCGGAGGCAGAAGCTATACACCCATGGTCTGGGTCTCCCATTACGGAACTATAAGAAAAAGAATTTACGGTAAGTAAACAAAATTATCTTTTTTCTGTGTAGATGACCCCTCAGCAGCCACAGGAATGTAAGCAGCAATAGACTGGCTCTAACTCTTTGGAAGGGATTTCTGGGCATATTCTGATCTGGGCCAAAGTCACTGTGAAGGTCAGCGGTGACATCACGTATTGTGAAGGCTGGATCCTGTGCTCTCTGCTGTATATAGAGGTGTTAGCTGTCATTGTAATCTTGTCTGTGAAGATAATGAAACTTCTGAAAAGTGACCTGTACAGAATAAGAAGTAAGAATCTGTTATTGGGCTACACTCCTCAACATTGAAATTGAACCACCAAGAGAGAAAAGTGTAGTTATGAAAATCTCAGGAGCGCTCGACATGTTAATTATATGCATATGTGACAAAATGGAAACAACGTTTTCAGAACATTACGATGTATTCAGTATAGAATATTAGCGTCATGTGCAGAAATCCTTTGCTGCTATCAAGGAAGTTGTTATTGGCTGTCTGAGGAATGTTCTGCCACGTTGAATGCACTTGTGCAAATCATCAAGATCCACTGCTGGCAGCGTCCTTTGCAATTGACGACTAATGATGTCCCAGTTGTGCTCAATGGGAGACTAATCTGGACACGCTGCAAGCCATGTTAGCACATTTAGGCCACACAGGCTGCTGGCGGTAGCACAAGCAACATATGGCCTGGTGGTTTCATTTTAAGAAAGTGGCTCCTGGAGCAGTTTAGAGAAATGGACGTGCCAGTGGTTTCATTAAAAAAAGAATGTAATGCTGAAAGGTTAGTGTACCTGGAATTAAGACTACTGGGGTCAGGGTATGTACATTATGCCACCCCACACCTCAATCCTAGGAATAGGACCTGTTTGACATTCCCTCATGTAGGCTCCTTCATGACCACCTCGCTCAAAGGATATCATGGTGTTGTGCAAGACGACGCTGGAGGTAGGAATGGAGGCAAATATGGACAGTATTATGGCTTCAGCTGTCAAAGTACTGAGAATTGATGTCGGTAATTGCTAATGAAGTTCCCCTTGTTGTTTTGGGGATTCCAAATCCAAGGTATTTAAGGAGACGATAATAAGACAAAACAATCACTGATCTCGGGGAGACCAGCCAGAGAAAACACTGCCGGCAGCCAACGAGGGCGCTCAATATAGTGAAATCCTAGGTGCATTTCCCCCTGGGAAATATGCAAATCAAAAAAGTCCGTGGAGCCTCTGTTAGGAGTCTCAACACAGAAACTAGCCAGATATCCCTCCGGGAAGGACCTAGCCAAGGGGTGTCTCTTTTTAGGAAACCACCATATGATGTGGCCCTTTTAGTCAATATCCAACTCTTTGACAAGTTTAAAGATATGACAAGGGAAATACCAAGGCCAGGTATCCATCCACAGACAGCTGTTTCGGGGTATTGCCCCTCATCAGTGTGGAGTAGGAAAGGTCCTTCCCGGAGGGATATCTGGCTAGTTTCTGTGTTGAGACTCCTTACAGAGGCTCCACGGACTTTTTTGATTTGAATATTTCTCAGAGGGCAATGCACTTAGGATTTCACTGTATTGAGCTGTGTTTTCTCTGGCTGGTCTCCCCGAGATCAGTGATTGTTTTGTCTTGTTGGTCTACTAGGCATTGCTCCCACCTAGCCAGAATCCTACTCCACACTGATGAGGGGCAACACCCCGAAACAGCTGTCTGCGGATGGATACCTGGCCTTTTGTATTTCCCTTGTCATATCTTTAAACTTGTCAAAGAGTTGGATATTGACTAAAAGGGCCACTTAATATGGGGGTTATGCTGGTTTCCTAAAAAGAGCCACTCCTTGGCCAGGTCCTTCCCGGAGGGATATCTGGCTAGTTTCTGTGTTGAGACTCCTAACAGAAGCTCCACAGACTTTTTGATTCGCTCTCTGTAATGAAGTAGGACAGTACAATGCAGCATAATATGACGATGCTCGGTGGTGGCCTCCCATCATAATACAGAAGACCATTCTGTATCCAGCAGAAGAGTATACATGTGCTCGTCGTCCCTCAGACCGGCCTCATCCTCTCATTCCAAACAAGACACACTGTGTAGATACCGTATTTTTCGGACTATAAGACGCACCTGACCATAAGACGCACCCTGGTTTTAGAGGAGGAAAATAGGAAAATAAAATTTTAACCAAAAAATATGGTCATGACACACTGTTATGGGGCGAGGATCTGCTGCTGACACTGTTATGGGGTAATGTCCCCAAATTCTCTACTAAGGTACCCCATTCTGGTAAGGATCCTCCTGCCTTGTATAGGATCCTGCTCTTATACCCGCATCCTGCTCATAATATACCCCCCATCCATCCTGCTCATAATATACCCCCCATACATCCTGCTCATAATATACCCCCCATCCATCCTGCTCATGATATACCCCCATCCATCCTGCTCATGATATACCCCCATCCATCCTGCTCATGATATACCCCCATCCATCCTGCTCATGATATACCCCCATCCATCCTGCTCATGATATAACCCCATCCATCCTGCTCATGATATACCCCCATCCATCCTGCTCATGCTATACCCCCATCCATCCTGCTCATGATATACCCCCATCCATCCTGCTCATGATATAATCCCATCCATCCTGCTCATGTTATACCCCCATCCATCCTGCTCATGTTATACCCCCATCCATCCTGCTCATGTTATACCCCCATCCATCCTGCTCATGATATAATCCCATCCATCCTGCTCATGTTATACCCCCATCCATCCTGCTCATGTTATACCCCCATCCATCCTGCTCATGTTATACCCCCATCCATCCTGCTCATGATATTCCCCCATCCATCCTGCTCATGATATACCCCCATCCTGGTATATGGCCTGTGGCACAGAAAAAAAAAAATAAACGTTTATACTCACCTTTCCTCACTCCCTGAAGCACCGATCTCTGTCTCAGCTGCAGCGCCGCTGTGTGGAGGCGTCACCACGTGTGGAGCCGTCACCGTCTGCAGCATCGCGAATCGATGTCTTCCTGTCTGTGCCGGTCAGCTGAGCTGGTGGACACTAGCGGCGCGCACAGCGATGACGTCATCGCTGTGCGCGCCGCTAGTGACCAGATCAGCTGACCGGCACAGACAGGAAGACATCGCGCGATGCTGCAGGGGGACGGCTCCACACGCGGTGACGGGTGAGTGTACTGATTCACTGCTCCCCGCGCTGATAATGATGCACGGGGGGCAGTGAATACAGCCGCACATGATCACTCCACGCTGTAGTTGCCAGGGGTGATCACGGCCGGCTGTTAATTATGCGCGCACCCCTCCGCCCATCACCCCGCCCACCTGTCAGCGCCGTTTTCGCTGAGAGATGATGGGCGTGCATATGTAATGAGCGGGCCCACGTGGTCACGGCAGGCGCTGCTGCAGCCTGCTCGTGCCCCCGATGACCCCCTCCACCGCATCACCCACATTCCCGGCCGCAGCCCTATAGTCAGACCATAAGACGCACCCCCTACTTTCTCCCAACATTTGGGGGGAAAAAAGTGCGTCTTATGGTCCGAAAAATACGGTAAGTTATTCAGAAATAACTCACGATTACTCTGACAGCTTTACAATTATTATTATTATTATTATTTTATTATTATTTTATTTTTTTAAAACTTTTTATTTGATAATGGCATGGACATATAATAATAATCACTGTGGTAAATTTTTTATACATTCATCATCATTTTAAAGAAACGTTTTCTTGTTACATCTTTATCTTCCTATGGTTCACAATCAAATCCCTTTTACTCCTAACATAACTGAGCCAAAAACAAAATAGCTGGACTTAAAAGGTCTGACATCACCACTCCCGAACCTCCAGCCTCCCCAACTACACCAGGACAGTTTCATTATTCTGGAGATCTCGCTTTGTGTATAACTTTTTTAAAGTCCTCCATTTCTTGAACAACTTTGCTGTGCTTTTTTCCTTGCTTCCCTCCGCATTTAGTTGGTCCATTGTCACCAGTGATCTCATGGTATTTGTTATTTCCGGCATGTCAGGAGTCTGTCTTTCCAGCCAATGCCTAAGAATGCACTTTATAACTACTAAGAGCATCACAAGCACCACCTTAGGAATATAAGGGAATGTGCCCAGATTAGGACTCGCTGCGTTCAGAACGCAGCGAGTCCTTACCGGGGGAGGGCGTTCGTCTCCTCCGCAGGAGAACACAAATCAAACATGGTCCGTGGAGCCTCTGTCGAGGAGTCTCGACACAGAAAATAGTCAGATATGCCTCCGGGAAGGACCTAGCCAAGGAGTGGCTCTTTTTAGGAGACCACCGTAACCACCATATCCATATTAAGTGGCCCTTTTAGTCAATATCCAGCTCTTTGACGAGTTTAAAGATATGACAAGGAAAATACCAAGGCCAGGTATCCATCCACAGACAGCTGTTTCGGGGTATTGCCCCTCATCAGTGTGGAGTAGGAGAACACAGCTGTCAGTATCCACAATCAGGGTTCAGTGCGCTGCGGTCTCTTCGCTGTTTTCTCCCTACGGATTACACACGTGATTCCGCAGCAAACAATTGACATGCTGCGGTCTGGAAACACACTCCGCAGGTCAGTGTTTGCTGCGGAAAAAATAAGCACAGTGGGCACGGGATTTCTAGGAATCCCATTCACTGTGCTTGTACGTATACCGCAGCGGTTTGGACGCAACAGACGTATGATGCGTCCAAACCGCTGAAAATACTGATCGTGGGCACGCAGCCTAAGAGTAAATTTCCCTCCTGTCTTCTTGTGGCCCTACATAATGAAATAGACATATCATCGGGTCTTTTGCTAGCTTTATCCCTCAAATTTTATCTTTGTTTGATTGCTTTCTCCCATACTCTTTCTACAGCCGGACACTCCCAAATGCAACGGAACAGCTTTGACTTGTGTAGATTACATTTTGGGGCAGCTATTTAAATAGTGTACAGGGGCATTTCTAAAGGACAGATCAAAGGCATATATCGCATTTTGCATCGGTTTGTACTGCATCTCGCGCCATTGTTCAACTTTTCTTACGGTTATCCATCCTTTAATCAATTTGTCCTGTAGTTCTTCATCAGGAAATCTTTTCCCGCAAATCCCCAATACTTCATTCCCTCTACCTCATTCGTGTTGATTGCACATGTGAGCATACTACGTTGACAGCGATATCTGCCCCACATTCACTCTCATCAGGCTGTCAAGCACACTTTCCTTTACAATTATTTTTTAACTGCTTGCTATTTCTCAAAAATTAAAGATTGTTTTGTTGTTTTTTTTTGTTTTTTTTTGTTTTGTTTTTTTTAGAAAACCCAAAACATAAAATATTCCAAGTGTCTGACTTGGTGCCGATGAGTGACAAGCGAGCTCTACCGTGCTCGAGTGCTCGGTTGTTCAAGTTAAGCCCCTCCGAGCATCCACGGCTCGTTACAGGTGTCCAGCCCCCGAGCACGGCAGCGCTCGCGTATGACTATTACACATATTATGGAGGTGGTGTTCAATTAAAAACAAAGTATGGATTTCTTATTCAGATACTCAGAAATGTTTTGAACAAATCTATTCCTTGTGAATATACCATTAGTCCTTATTTACTCATCAGTATTTGGCCAGTATTTTACGTCAGTATTTTTCTGCCAGAACCAAGAGTGGAAATTACAGGGAAAAACTATAATTGAAAGATTGACCCCTGTTCTGTGATTTGGAGACCATCCTGGTTTTTGCATATAAATGCTGATGAAGCCCTTAATTAGAGAACCTGTCAGGTGCAATATACACCCAGTACCCCTAGGAGTTCTGTGCGCATATATCTAATCCCTGCCTAACCGTCCCTGTATCTAGTAGCAATAGATAAAGGGATCTTTAGAAAAGTATTTGTAAAGATCATTTATGATATGCTAATGAACGCAGGGACTAGTCGCAAAGGTGTTCCTGCGCTCATTCCACCCTCTTAGCATGTTAGTACATCCCTGTGGGCATACTAACATGCTAATCAGTGCAGCATGACCAGCGGTGACGCACGCACCTGTTTCCACTGTGACCGCTGATCTGAATGCCGGGCACTTCTGGTCATGCGCACTATGAAGTCAGGTGTACATGTCCCGGTTCAGAGACGTCTAGTGCGCATGACCGGAAGTGCCTGGACTTCTGATCTGCAGTGATGGCAGACACAGGTACTCATGTCAACGCTGATGATGTGGCATTGAATAGCATGTTAGCACGCCCTTGTAGGTGTGCTAACATGCTAAGAGGGCAGAATGAGAGCATGAACCAACGCCCTTGCGACTAGTCCCCTCACTCATTAGCATATCATAAAGACATTTTTAGAAATTCCTTTTCTTTGTCGCTCTATTGGGAGACCCAGACAATTGGGTGTATAGGCTATGCCTCCAGAGGCAGCACAAAGTATTACACTCAAAAGTGTTAAGCCCCTCCCCTTCTGCCTATACACCCCCCGTGCTCCCACGGGCTCCTCAGTTTTTATGCTTTGTGCGAAGGAGGCAGACATGCACAGCACAGCTCCACAGATTAGTCAGCAGCAGCTGCTGACCAGGTCGGATGGAAGAAAAGTGGGCCCATATAGGGCCCCCAGCATGCTCCCTTCTCACCCCACTCTTGTCGGCGGTGTAGTTAAGGTTGAGGTATCCATTGCGGGTACGGAGGCTGGAGCCCACATGCTGCTTTCCTTCCCCATCCCCCTCAGGGCTCTGGGTGAAGTGGGATCCTATCGGTCTCCAGGCACTGAGACCGTGCTTCATCCACCACTCCTGTGGAGACTGCTGGATAGGAGCCGGGTTCCGTTCAGGGACATGGCCCTGCATCTTGAAGGTACTCTGTATCCCTGTAGGGACCGCGCACGGCAACACCTCAGCTTTGCTGGGTGTGCTAGTGCACCGGGGACCGCGGCGCTGACCGGGTCTATATGTGCCATTACACACTCAGCGTCGCTGAGTGTGTTTATATGTAGGGGCTACCGCGCTAACCGCAGCTGCCATGTGAAACTGCGGCGCGGCTGGGACTTGTAGTTCACCGGGGACTTCGGCGTCGGCCGCGCTTTTACGGCGGCGACGCTTATACTCGAGTCCCCGGCTTTCTTGCGGCCTAGCTTCCTTTTTCCCGCCCTCAGCCCTGACAGGCAGGGGAAGGGCGGGACGCTGCACGGAAGAGAGGGACAAACGAGCAGCATGAGGGCTGGAGCATGCTTTGCATACTCCACTCCCCTCACTGTGCACGGTGTGAGACGCCCACGGCTCCCTCCTCTCGTCAGGACGCCGCAGCCATTTCCTGTCAGCTCCTCCGACGCTGCAGAGAGGGACAAACCCTGGGAAACCCAGACACGGTCTCTGGTGGCCTCACAACCGCTTTAGGCGGCTGGTAAGCAGCACCTGTGGTGTTAGCCCCATGGTGCTGTAGTGTATTCATACATTCTGTGTTATCACTATATACTTTACACTGTATGAGCACAGTTCATTATGGCTATTTACCCTTTTGTGTTAATCAGGGAAAACAATAGCATGGCGCCCACAAAGACAGGGGTGCCAAAAAACAGGATTATTATGCTGCCTGCGCTGCTTGTACGACCCAGCTGCCGGCAGGTCCCATTGACCCTCATTGTGTGCAATGTGTGGCCCCTGTGACTCTCTTCTTCAGCCAGAGCATCTGCTAAGAGGGGCCCAGGGGGAGACACCTGTTGACACGGTCCTTAGTGACGGGGATGGAGTTTACAAAACTCTCTGAGACTATGGCTGAGATACTAGAAGCCTTGCAGTCCAGGCCGGTATCTCAGCAAAGGGACTCTGTTGAATCATTGTTCCCTGGCCCCCCTCAATTGGACCAACAATGTCCTCCCGGGATACATTCCAGGCTGAGGGTTCTGACTTAGACCCCAGCCCCAGACCGACTAAGCGGGCTCGCTTAGAATTTCCCTCGACATCATGTTGTTCAGGGTCTCAGCGGGGGGAATCTCCGGTTGATGATGCGGAGACAGCTGATCAGGATTCTGATCCTGAGGGCGCTCTCAATCGTAATACTCCAGATGGGGACGCCATAGTGAAAGATCTTATTGCGTCCATCAATCAAATGCTGGATATTTCTCCCTCAGCTCCTCCGGCGGAGGAGTCAGATTATCAGCAAGAGTAATTCCGCTTCAGGTTCCCCAAGCGTACACCGAGTATGTTTCTAGACCATTCTGATTCCAGAGAGGCAGTCCAGAATCACCATGCTTGTCCAGATAAGCGTTTTTTCTTAGCGCCTTAAGGATACACGTTGTCCTTTTCCACCTGACGTGGTTAAAGGTTGGACTCAGTGTCTCAGAGTGGACCCTCCAATCTCACAGACTGGCGGCTAGATCATTACTTGCAGTGGAAGATGGAGCCTCGCTCAAAGATGCCACTGACGGGCAGATGGAGCTCTGGTTGAAATCCATCTATGAAGCTATCGGAGCTTCTTTTGTCCCAGCATTCGCAGCCGTATGGGCGCTACAAGCTATCTCAGCAGGTCAAGCGCAAATTGAAGCAGCCACATGCACGGCCGCGCCACAAGTGGCATCCATTACCTCCCAAACCTCGGCAACGCTATTAGTGCTGTCCTGGACTCTGCGAGCTGTACGGCGGTTGCGGCCGCCAATTCGGTGGTACTCCGCAGGGCCTTATGGCTACGGGAATGGAAGGCAGATTCTACTTCCAAAAAAGCGCTTAACCAGTTTGCCAATTTGTGGCGACAGGTTGTTTGGCGAGCGTCTGGATGAAGTCATCAAACAATCCAAGGGAAAGGATACATCCTTACCCCAGTCCCAACCAAACATATCCCAACAGAGGAGAGGGCAGTCGAGGTTTCGCTCCTCTCGGGGCGCGGGCAGGTCCCAATTCTCCTCGTCCACAAGGTCTCAGAAAGACAAAGGAGCTCTGATGCATGGCGGTCTAAGTCACGTCCTAAACAGACCACCGGGGGCGCCGCTAACAAAGCGGCTTCCTCACGACTTTCGGCCTCCGCTAGTAGCATCCTCGGTCGGTGGCAGGCTCTCCCGCTTTTGCGACACCGGGCTGCCACAAATAAAAGACCGCTGGGTGAGAGTTATTCTGTCTCACGGTTACGAGATAGAGTTTACCTCTCGTCCCCCGACTCGATTCTTCAGGTCATCCCCGCCTCCCGAGCGAGCCGAGGCTCCTCTGCAGGCGCGGCGCACTCTGACGGCTGAAGGAGTGGTGATCCCTGTTCCTCTTCAGCAACAGAGCCACGGTTTTTACTCCAACTTGTTGGTGGTCTCAAAGAAGGATGGGTCTTTCCGCCCGGTCCTGGACCTGAAACTGCTCAACAGACGGGTAAAAACCAGGCGGTTCCGGATGGAATCCCTCCGCTCCGTCATCGCCTCAATGTCCCAAGGAGATTTCCTTGCATCAATCGATATCAAAAATGCTTATCCCCATGTACCGATTGCTCCAGAGCACCAGCGCTTCTTGCGCTTCGCCATAGGACACGAATACCTGCAATTCGTGGCACTGCCGTTCGGCCTGGCAACAGCCCCACGGGTTTTTACCAAGGTTATGGCTACTGTAGTAGCGCTCCTACACTCCCTGGGTCACTCGGTGATCCAGTATTTGGACGATCTGCTGATCAAGGCACCCTCTCTAGAGGCATGCCAACGCAGCCTTGACGCTACCCTGGAGACTCTCCAGGGTTTCGGGTGGATCATCAATTTTCCAAAGTCAAATCTGACACCGGCCCAATCGCTGACATATCTTGGCACGAAGTTTCATACTCTCAGCGATAGTGAAGCTTCCGCTGATCAAACAGCAGTCACTACGGAAAGGGGTACAATCTCTCCTTCAAGGCCAGTCACTCCCCGTGAGGCGCCTCACGCACTTCCTGGGGAAGATGGTGACAGCAATGGAGGCAGTCCCTTTCACGCAATTTCACCTGCGTCCCCTTCAATGGGACATCCTATGCAAATGGGACAGGAAGCCGACGTCCCTAGTCAGGACCGTCTCCCTCTCTCAGACGACCAAAGCTTCCCTTCGGTGGTGGCTTATTCCCACTTCATTAGCGAAGGGGAAATCTTTCCTACCCCCATCCTGGGAAGTAGTCACGACGGACGTGAGTCTGTCAGGGTGGGGAGTGGTTTTTCTCCACCACAGGGCTTAGGGTACGTGGACCCAGCAAGAGTCCTCGCTTCAGATCAATGTTCTGGAAATACGGGCAGTGTATCTTGCCCTGAAAGCTTTCCAGCAGTGGCTGGAAGGCAAGCAGATCAGAATTCAGTCGGACAATTCCACAGTGGTGGCATACATCAGCCACCGAGGCGGCACACGCAGTCGGCAAGCCTCCCAGGAAGTCCGGCGGATTTTGATGTGGGTGGAAGCCACGGCCTCCACCATCTCTGCAGTTCACATTCCAGGCGTGGAAAACTGGGAAGCGGATTATCTCAGTCGCCAGGGCATGGACACAGGGGAATGGTCCCTTCACCCGGGCGTGTTTCAGGAGATCTGTTGCCGCTGGGGGGTGCCGGACGTCGACTTCATGGCGTCCCGGCACAATAACAAGGTACCGACGTTCATGGCACGGTCTCAAGATCCCAGAGCTCTGGCGGCAGACGCCTTAGTTCAGGATTGGTCGCAGTTTCAGCTCCCTTATGTGTTCCTCCGCTGGCACTGTTGCCCAGTGTGTTAAGCAAGATCAGGGCCGACTGCTGCCGCGTCATCCTCGTCGCTCCAGACTGGCCGAGGAGGTCGTGGTACCCGGATCTGTGGCATCTCACGGTCGGCCAACCGTGGGCACTACCAGACCGACCAGACTTGCTATCTCAAGGGCCGTTTTTTCCATCTGAATTCTGCGGCCCTCAACCTGACTGTGTGGCCATTGAGTCCTGGATCCTAGCGTCTTCAGGATTATCTCAAGACGTCATTGCCACTATGAGACAGGCTAGGAAACCAACGTCCGCCAAGATCTACCACAGGACGTGGAAAATTTTCCTGTCGTGGTGCTCTGCTCAGGGTTCTTCTCCCTGGCAATTTGCCTTGCCCATTTTTTCTGTCCTTCCTTCAATCTGGACTGGAAAAGGGTTTGTCGCTCAACTCCCTTAAGGGACAAGTCTCAGCGCTCTCTGTGTTTTTTCCAGAAGCGCCTAGCCAGACTTCCACAGGTACGCACGTTCCTGCAGGGGGTTTGTCACATCGTTCCTCCTTACAAGCTGACGTTAGAACCCTGGATTCTGAACAGGGTGCTGCTGGTTCTTTAGAAATCACCATTCGAGACAATGATAGATATTTCTCTCTCTCACGCCTTTCGCAGAAAGGGTTTTTTCTAGTAGCAGTCACTTCACTTCGGAGAGTGTCCGAGCTAGCAGCGCTGTCATGCAGAGCCCCTTTCCTGGTTGTTCACCAGGACAAGGTGGTTCTGCGTCCGGTTCCGGACTTTCTCTCTAAGGTGGTATCCCCCTTTCATCTCAATCAGGATATCTCCTTACCTTCTTTTTGTCCTCATCCAGTTCACCAATGTGAAAAGGATTTGCACTTGTTAGATCTGGTGAGAGCACTCAGACTCTACATTTCTCGTACGGCGCCCCTGCGCCGCTCGGATGCACTCTTTGTCCTTGTCGCTGGCCAGCGTAAAGGGTCACAGGCTTCCAAATCAACCTTGGCTCGGTGGATCAAGGAGCCAATTCTCGAAGTCCACCGTTCGGCTGGGCTTCCGGTTCCCTCAGGGCTGAAGGCCCATTCTACCAGAGCCGTGGGTTCGTCCTGGGCTTTGAGACACCAGGATACGGCTCAGCAGGTGTGTCAGGCGGCTACCTGGTCGAGCCTGCACACTTTCACGAAACATTATCAGTTGCATACCTATGCTTCGGCGGATGCCAGCCTAGGTAGACGAGTCCTTCAGGCGGCGATTGCGCACCTGTAGGAAGAGGCCGTTTTACGGCTCTCTTACGAGGTATTATTTTACCCACCCAGGGATTGCTTTTGGACATCCCAATTGTCTGGGTCTCCCAATAGAGCGACAAAGAAGGGAATTTTGTTTACTTACCGTAAATTCCTTTTCTTCTAGCTCCTAATTGGGAGACCCAGCACCCGCCCCTGTTTTTTTGTGTACACATGTCGTTCATGTTGAATGGTTTCAGTTCTCCGATATTCCTTCGGATCGAAGTTACTTTAAACCAGTTTATAATTCTTTTTCCTCCTTCTTGCTTTTGCACCAAAACTGAGGAGCCCGTGGGAGCACGGGGGGTGTATAGGCAGAAGGGGAGGGGCTTAACACTTTTGAGTGTAATACTTTGTGCTGCCTCCGGAGGCATAGCCTATACACCCAATTGTCTGGGTCTCCCAATTAGAGCTAGAAGAAAAGGAATTTACGGTAAGTAAACAAAATTCCCTTCTTCTACAGATCTCTCTATCTATTCTACTATATACAGGGACGGTTAGGCAGGGATTAGAAATATGCACCCAGAACTGCTCGTGGTTCTGGGTGCATATTGCACCTGAAAAGTTCCATTTAAAAAATACTAAGTTGTGAATTAAGCCTTATCGTGTATCCAGAATCCCTCTAATCATTCATTTTGAATATTATGAGGTAAAATAAAACTCAACTAAATATTATACAGCTGTTCTGTCATGGGTTTTCAAAGTAAGTACACTAGCCTCATCCGGTCCAAGTGATTATTAAATAATGTATGCAGTTCCCATTGTGAAACCTATTGACAAATCCTGTTCTAAAAAGACTGCTTTACCACATTGGCCCATCTGCTTACAATAAACAGCAGTGTGACATATCATTCCATCGTGTGACCGCTGCAGCCAATCATGCCTTGTTGTAGTGACACAGTGCTCGACACCAAAAGTGATGTGAAATCATGATTTATTTTTTTCCCTATACTATTCATCTAAAAGTTTTTTTGTTCTTTTTTGTTTTTTTTAATGTAAAGTCACCCAACTGTTACACAGTAAGACTTGTAATGTGTAAAAATAATCCTTATTGTACATAGAGTGCCGCCCATGTACCCTAAGTGACCAATATGTACCATTTTAGGGTTCTACCAAATGGATGTCCTTTTTATTTTCTCCAATATCCATGCATTTTCTCTTCTTACCCCCTTTGTACACATTATCCAGTGTGTGCACTTTTGGTGCAATGTTGTGCAGAGGCCGGGCGCGCACCCCTGCACCTTACACCTGCCATGCAGCCGCCCTCCTACAAAGCATCTTTGCATAGGAAGCACAATCAGCCCGTTCCCAGATAATAATTACCAGCTTTTTGGACTTCTAAATGCTGTAAAATTAAAAATATGAAAATGTATTTCATGTATCAAAACATATCTGAAATTACTCCAAACGACAAGAGGAATTAAATTCCGGCTGGTATTCAGCGAATATTTAAACACTACCCTGTTCATTAAACATCTGAATGCATTAAAAAAAGGGATTAAATCAATTTCATCAGCAGCTGTGGTGCATAACATTAAAGTAATAAGATTAGATCTAAATAGCCTATGCCGGGAAAGGATTAGAAAAAATATACAGAATGAAATTACTTTTTTTTTTTTTTTTTTTTTCCCGAAACACTGAAAAGGGCATGCTACCATAATACTGTATTAAATGTTCCTGCCCCGCTCCTAATTTGTGTACTTTTACAGCACTTAATTCTGCTTGTTGTCTTTAGTTATACACAAAGCACCGCTGTGGCTATACACAATGGCGTACAATGGTTCGAATCCATCTGAAACTGACCCCCAAAAAAAGCAATGGCGGTTTTATCATAGATCTGGATGTACACATGTGGTGGCTGTGCGGCTGGCATCCATCTCTCCCGAGTCCCCAATACACAGGAACACTCTGCTCTGCCGTGCGCTCCTGTGTTCTCTATGGGAAAGCCACTAGCCGAATCATCCTGGACAAACTAAAGGATCCGGGGATTAAATTCAAACTATTGGATGCTTATACCCCCCTATGTAATTTATCTGGGGTGGATGTAGGAAGCCCCAAATAAATCAGATTGTGATCAGACTTATATCTAATGTGTATGGGAGGCCTTTAGGGGTACTTTGCACACTGTGACATCAGTAGCCGATGCTAGCGATGCCGAGCGTGATAGTACCCGTCCCCGTCGCAGATGCGATATCTTGTGATAGCTGCCGTAGCGAACATTATCGCTACAGCAGCTTCACACGCACTTACCTGCCCTGCGACGTTGCTCTGGCCGGCGACCTGCCTCCTTCCTAAGGGGGCGGTTCATGCGGCGTCACAGCGACGTCACATGGCAGGTGGCCAATAGAAGCGGAGGGGCGGAGATGAGCGGGACGTAAACATCCCTCCTTCCTTCCTCATTGCAGGCGGGACGGAGGTAAGGAGATGTTCCTCGCTCCTGCGGCTTCATACACAGCGATGTGCGCTGCCGCAGGAACTAGGAACAACATTGTACCTGTCGCTGCAGCGAAATTATGGAAATGACCGACACTACACAGATCACAGATTGTCGACGTTTTTGCGATCGTTTATCGGGGCATCTAGGCTTTATACGTTGCGATGCCGTTACCGGCGTCGGAAGTGCGTCACTTTCGATTTGACCCCGACGAGATCGCAGTAGCAAAGTACCGCTTAGTCTCCTTGCAAACCTAATTTTGCTAAGTTGTCTTTGGTAGCAGTAATTGACATAAATACAGTGTTTGCGTGGCTTAAAGCGCACCAATCACCAGAATTTTCATTTATATTCTAAAGCCAGGGCTATACTGGCGCTATCATGCTGATTCTATACCTACCTTTAATTGTGAGATCAGATGTATAGTTTCTGAAATACAGGCAAGTAAAGTTTGTGAAACGCACTGTTACTTGATGGGTGCAACGGAATATCTAATAGGTGGGTCGGGTTATTCCCGCCCCTGTCTGCCTGCCTGTCCTTACTCCTCTGTCCTTCCTCCCCCTGTAATAACAGAGACATCGTAGAGGAAGGCCAGACAGGGGCAGGTATAATTAGCAAAACCCGACCCACCTCTTAGATATTCTGTAGCTGCTATCATTCAAATTAAGTGTATTTCACAAACTTTACTCGCCTATATTTCAGAAAGTATACATCCGATCTCACAACTAAAGGTATGTATAGAATCGGCATGATAGCGCCAGTATAGCACTGGCTTTAGTTTATATATGAAAATCCTGGTGGTTGGTCCTCTTTAACCCAAAAGTCTAAATCAAAGAAACCCCTTTTTTAATGTTCACATGTTCTTGTAGGATATATTGTTCAGTCAAAACAGTCCCTGACAACGCTTTGTGGATTCGTCACTAGAGTTAGCGTTAAAAACTGCATGGATTATTAAAAATATCTTAGACCTGAGGAGGCTGGTGTAATTACTGTGAGGATCCATGTTAGAATGGATGTATTAAAGCATTTTAAAAGTCCAGTTATAGAATTAAATATCTCATGATATCATATGTATTCAGTGGCCGGCCGGCCTGTCAGCCGCAGCTTGTACACAGAAGTGTGACCTCTCAGCAGCGAGGAGGGCACTGAGGAGCTGACAGTCACGCTAGGTAGACAGTGATTGGTTAAAGGTTGTACTGGCATAAGTACACCAGATCCATCAGGTGTAATATTTAATAATATACGCTGCTTCTCTTGTGCAACCTAGTGACAGATTTGGTTTCAAGATCCTTTCGCTAACAAGGATTATTTGCATAAAAGTATTTTGTACACTGTCTAATCGCTCACTAGTCAATCACACACATATCATTTACACCTATTACAAGTGGCAGACAGCTAATAATATAGTAGTAATATATAATAATAATATAGTGGGATGACAGCCGGAAATATACGTTTCCTGCTATTGCTTTGTAGAGCGGCTCATGCTTCTGAAGCATCGTCACCGGTGGCTGCACACTCTTGTGTGTCGGCTGATGTCCTTCCGAAATGCAATAAGGTGACAGTCATGTAGGAGGAGCGTTGTGAGGAGAGTCCTGATGTCACCTGCCCTGAGCCAATCAGCGAGATCTTACTAACCTATCGGGCTTCTGTCAGCTGTCCTTTTCAGTTGAATGCCAGGCACAATATACACATTATATATATATATATATATATATATATATATATATATATATATATATATATATATATATATATATATATATATATATATATATATATATATATATATATATATATATATATATATATATATATATATACACATATATATACACATATATATATATATACACATATATATATATATATATACTATCCCTCCTAAACTTAGCTCCTGGGGGCTAATACAGTAATAAACTCATGTAACCTGTTGTAGGCACCTGACAGCTCCTCTGTCTGACAACAATAGCAATAAGGGGATTGTGGCACCAAATAGTTGTGACTGTTCTTAATCCCACAGGTATGGCTTCACCAATATGCGCTATATTGCCTCATTGATCAGCGGCGTAGGCATTTTTATGATGGGTGCCGGACTGTCTTGGTACCATGGCATCATGGGGCTACTTCACCCTCAACCTATAGAGTCTCTTCTCTGGGTAAGTCTGATGTCTGTCCTTACTGTACTCTGACAAACAGCCTCTTGTTGGAGGGGAGTAAAGCCTTGTGTTCTCATTACAGGCGTATTGTATCCTGGCCGGATCGTTAGTATCTGAAGGAGGTAAGTAATATTGTCTGTATATGGTGTCCTGCTATCTGTAGCCTAGTTACTTTTCTCCATAGACTGTTGTTATGGAATATAAGCATGCACGTTATCGGTTCTGCTATAGGATTCTAGGTGAAGCGGATTTTATTTGGATTCTTGGAAATAGTCTTCTTTTTAGTCATTGGTGGTAATGTCCGATTTGCTAGAACGTAAGAGGCAGAGCGTTGGCCTACGATGAATGCGAGCCTAAAACCGTATTGTACAGGTGACATCGATCTATGGTCCAGGATACGTGCGATGTCATCGGAGTAATTAGATTTACATTCCGCTAACTGGTGTCTTTATATATACCTGACGTCACTCGTCTGCGCGCGGAGATCCCAGTGTAAATGCTTCTCTTAAGATGTCCTCGTGAACACTCGTCTACAATAATCTTTTCTTTATTCCACTTAGCTACGCTCCTGGTTGCTGTTAATGAGATTAGGAAAAGCGCAAGATTGAAGGGAATGTCGTTTTATCAGTACGGTATGTTCACGGCACCAACGCTATACAGAATCGTATCTCTATAGAGGTTCTCAGACTTCTCTGCCTTCCATGCTACATTCTTCTCTGTGATGGCTTGAAGACAAATTTAACTTTAAAAATGGCGAAAACCTATTAAAGCGGATCTGTCACCAGCATTGTCTTTACAAACTGCCTACATTATGTAATACATCTAGTAGATCTGATGAGACTGGGGTGTTTATTCTGAGAATGGCTGTATTATCCTGATATTAAAATAAGCATTTTATGAGCCCAGTTATAAAAATGAAACTCGTGAGACCAGATGTATTAAGTCTTTCCCATCCAGCATGACTGGCAGCTGCAGCTTGTACTGAGCAGTGTGAGATCTCAGCAGGTAGGAGGAACACTGAGGAGCTGTCAATCAGGCTAGGTGAACATGGATTGAATTAGACTTTTGTAAAGGTTATAGTCATTCTGACATGTCTCTTTAAAGTAAATACACTAGTCTCATCAGGTCTAACATTTATTTAGTAATACATGTATTTTATAATTTGAAATCTGGTGACTGATCTGCTTTAAACATAAGAAAACTTGAAATTGCAAACACTTGATGATAAATATGGTGAGAAATTTGCCACTCCGGGAAATTTCTGGTTTTGAGTTATTACCAATCACAGACTGACACGGACTGATACATATTATACAAAATGGATATTATACCATTCAATTTGGCACTGTTCTAGGGTTAGGAGGTTTTTACAATATTATTTGTGTGCAGGTTGTAGACTGTGCATTTAGTTATATCTCGGCCATTCTGTGGTGAGCCGTCAAGCTGGCCGTGCCAAGTCGTAGGTCGGGTACTTCTGCTATAGGTATAGTTAAGCTGGTGTCACACATAACGACGACGACAACGACGTCGCTGCTACGTCACCATTTTCTGTGACGTTGCAGCGACGTCCCGTCGCTGTCGCTGTGTGTGACATCCAGCAACGACCTGGCCCCTGCTGTGAGGTCGCCGGTCGTTGCTGAATGTCCAGCTTCATTTTTTGGTCGTCACTCTCCCGCTGTGACACACACATCGCTGTGTGTGACAGCGAGAGAGCGACGAAATGAAGCGATCAGGAGCCGGCACTGGCAGCTGCGGTAAGCTGTAACCAGCGTAAACATCGGGAAACCAAGGGAAGACCTTTCCCTGGTTACCCGATGTTTACGCTGGTTACCAGCCTCCGCTCTTGCTGCCAGCGCCGGCTCCTGCACTGTGACATGTGGCTGCAGTATGCATCGGGTAATTAACCCGATGCATACTGTAGCAAGGAGAGCAAGGAGCCAGCGCTAAGCAGTGCGCGCGGCTCCCTGCTCTCTGCACTGTGACATGTAGCTGCAGCACACATCGGGTTAATTAACCCGATGTGTGCTGCAGGAGAGCAAGGAGCCAGCGCTAAGCGCGGCTCCCTGCTCTCTGAACTGTGACATGTAGCTGCAGCACACATCGGGTTAATTAACCCGATGTGTGCTGCAGGAGAGCAAGGAGCCAGCGCTAAGCGCGGCTCCCTGCTCTCTGAACATGTAGCACAGCGACCTTATGATCGCTGCTTCTGCTGTGTTTGACAGCTAAGCAGCGATCATAACAGCGACTTACAAGGTCGCTGTTACGTCACCGAAAATGGTGACGTAACAGCGACGTCGTTGTCGCTGTCGTTTAGTGTGACACCAGCTTTATTCTTATTTGTATCTATCTACATATTGGCCTCACAAGATGTGTTCACATGATTATCAGCTTGAAGCCCTTCTGTAGCCAGCAGTCATCTCCCTTACAAGACACCTTGTCACGTCTATGTGGAGAATGTATTAATTAGGAAATAACGTCTGGAACACATTGAACTGGGTGCAGAAACCCTAAAAAACTTAAAATTTTTGCACCCAGTTCAGACTTAGAATGGTGTTCCAGATGTTATTTATTAATTGGTTTGTAGTCTTTCGTTTGTGAACCCGGCCCCACCCACACCTATTGCCGCTCCACATTATACATATATAGCCTGGGTCTCAGCTTTCCATACACGGTAAGTTAACTGCATGAGAGGACACACACTAGCTAGGGACCCCAATGTAAGAGAATACCATGACGAGGTGTTGGGGCCCTGTTGTATTGATCAATTCAATAGCTAAATTTCTCTTTATTCTTTAGTTCATGGCAGTTATGCAGATTCAATTGTCATATTTTCATTCTCACATATAGCTATTGTATTTTTCATGCTAGTATTCGCACAGCAGTTTCTGCTCTACATGTATTCCCTTTGCACTGTCGCTTGTGTGCAGCCCTTCTCTCTATATGTGGGGAATGTGGCAATGATGCAGTTCTAGACCAAGCCCATGAAAAAGAGTGAATAAAAAGGGAAATCCTTAATTTATTATGCAACCCTTTAAATGGCATTAGTGATGGTCATTGAGGAAATTAATCATCAATACTATTATTCTCCTTTGAGACTTCAGTCTAATAAAAGCTTGCACTCTTCAGCTGCACACTTATGAAATACCTTCTTACTCCTCTGGCGTCTAGTAACCACTTTTATGTCGGTCTATGATTGGCAGCCCATTCCCTAAGGCTGCGTGCCCACGATCAGAGTTCACAGCATTTTGGACTTAGCGTGTTTCAGTTGCGTACAAAACGCCATGTTGTACAGTACAAGCGCAGTGGATGGGATTTCTAGAAATCTCCTGCCCACTCTGCGTATACTGCCCGCAGCGTAAACTGACCTGCAGTGCGGCTTTCCGAGCCACAGCATGTCAATTCTTTACTGCGGGACGCAAGCGATCTCCGCCGGGAGAACAGAAGAGCGAGAGACCGCAAATACCCAATCCCAGATTGTGGGCACAGGCAGCTGCTGTCTCCTGCGGAGGAGACTCGTTGCCCCGCAGGTCAGAACCCACCACGTCCAGGACGCAGCAGGCCCTGATCGTGTGCACATGGCCTTAGTGTAGGCTGTTGGACTTCAGAGTTTTGATGGGGTACTTGTAAGATTTTTAGATGTTCAAGCATGTTATAGCAAACCTTGTAAAAAAAAAAAAATGGGGCCTACGTTTCATCATTATTTTTCTTTCTTTTTGATCCTCTTGAAGACCATAAACATGTTTAAGATCAAACTTTTCATCAGATTGTTTTATTCTAATCCAGTTAGGAGAAATAGTCATATAAGACTCTTATTGATATTTTGCAGCAAGTTCATCTCTGGCATTATTCTTCTAGTGATACAGTCTAAGGATCCAAGTACTAACGTGGTCCTGATGGAGGATGCTGCTGCGGTCTTAGGAGTGGTCATGGCCGCCTCCTGTATGGGGCTGACATCACTCACAGGTAATAATTTTACAGATTTTCTTCTTATTGGTAAACCCATTGTCTGAAATTCATGTCCATGTGTGTGCTTTCATGTGACATTAATCCTGATAATTAGCAATGTCTGACGTTTCCAGGTCTCTCATTCGGTAATATTTTTCCTAACAAAACGATGGACATATAACACTAACCCCTAATAGACCATATTGTAAGGGAATAGTGGCCCATGTCTCTCCATTGGTGTCTGGCTGATAGGCTAGAACAACGCTTGTATATACTAGTACCCCTAAACATGACAAACTCCTAGGTCAAACCCTCTAAAAATGTCAGACTTCAGATTCCCATCACCATTATCAACCTGCATTTAATAAGCATGATGATAGCAACGGGGAGCACCCAGCCAGCAGTCAGCGGCAAGACTGGCACACCGGTGGAGGAGCGGCTTCCGGACTTGTTCACTTCTGCATTCTTCCTTTCTGTTGTTCTCATTCTTCTAAGAAATACAGCAACTGTAATGGCGGCAATGTCAGAAATCTCTCGAGACAACAGCGGTGCCCAACGGACCCCATTGACTATTATGAGGTTAGTTGGGTGTTTGGCAACATACCAAATACTGGCTGCTATTTTTGCCCATATCTGCATCAGAGCCTCTAATGCAGATGTGAACAGAGCTGAAAGGCAACCTATTACTAGAGTCATACCACTGGAAGCAAGACAGAGCCTAGCTGCACAGATATAACCAGGTATGATTTACTCCCATCTGTGTACATAAGTAGAGACCTGCCACTTACCTGTAGCGTTTTTTTATTTTTTTTTTTTATTTTTTTTTTCACATGGTTTTGAAATGGATTCAAAAATTTGTGTGAACATACCCTTAAGTATTTTTTTGTGGAAAGAAACTGATCATTTCAGGTCCCTCACTTTTTTCCACTAATCTCCTTCGATCTTTTGGTATACCCCCTCAGCCCATGGTGTGTACCATATAGGGTATGCACACCACCGGTGGAGAACCCCTGATCAGCAGTTTTTTATTAATCGAGAATACATCTGGTGATGTACATTATCATCAAGTTTTGGCATTTTAGCTGATTACCAAAGCATATTCAAGATACCATTATATAATCAACATGGGCTTCAAATGCAAACTATAGCACTAAATTGAGGGTATTCACATCCTTATTGGAGTAAGGGTTTATGAATTTTAGCACTTAATTTTTAGCTGCCTCTTTTTCAAGGTACTAACAGTAAATAGACCATGTCTCAAAGCTCTTTAATGGGCTGCATGGGATATTCTCTCATTAATTCATCATCATTTAGCAGGTAAAAGGTCTGGAGCTGATTCCAGGTGCTACATTTGTATTTGGAAGCTGTTGCTGTGATCCCACAACATTCAGTCAGGGGAGCTCTCAATAGAAGAGAAACAATCATTAAGCTGGAAAAAAAAAATCCATCAAAGAGAACAGAAATTTTAGTATTAGCCAAATCAACAGTTTGATACATTCTGCAAAAAAAAAAAAGAGCGGACTGGTGAGTTTGGGAACTCAAAAAGGCCTAGACATTCACAGAAGACAACAGTGGTGGATGATCACAGAATCCTTTCAAAGGTGAAGAAAAACCTTCTCAACATCCACCCAATTGAAGAACGCTCTGCAGGGAGGGGGTGTTCTAGTATCCAAGTCTACCATAAAGAGAAGACTTCATAAGAGAAAATACAGAGGGTTCACCACAAGGTGCAAACCATTAATCAGCCTTAAAAAATAGAAGGCCAAGATTAGATTTTGCCTAAACAAATCTAAAGAAGCCAGCACAGTTCTGTAAAATCATTCTATGGACAGATAAAACAAAGATCAACCTGTACCAGAATGATGGGAAGAAGAAAGTATGGAGAATGCTTGGAAAGGGTCATGATCCAAAGAACAGGACATCCTCTGTAACACATGATGGAGGCAGTAAGATGGCTGGGCAGACATTGCTTTCAATAGCCCTGGGTCACTTGTGTTTATTGATGATGTGACTGAAGACAAAAGCAGCTGGATGAATACTGGTGTACAGGGCAATACTTTTCCTGTTCAAATTAAACCGAATGCAGGAAGCTTGACTGCAGAACGCTTCACAGTTCAGAAGGACAATGATATAAAACATACTGTGAAAGCAACCCATGAGTTTTTTTTTATGGCAAAGAAGTGGAATATTCTGCAATGGCCGAATCAATCACCAGATCTCAACCCCTTTGAGCTGCTTTTTACATGCATAAGACAAAAATTAAGGCAGAAAAACCCACTAACAAGCAACAACTGAAGTCAGCTGCAGTTAACGCCTGGCAAAAGCATCACAAAGGAGGAAACCCAACATTCAGTGATATCCATGGCTTCCAGACTACAGACTGCATTGCCTGCAAAGAAATTTCTACAAACTAGAACATTTTATTTAGGATATTGTAAGTTTGTCCAAATTTTTTAGAGTCCCTGAAATGAGGAGGCTTTACAGAAAAAAGGTTGCAATTCCTAAATGTGTCACAGGATATTTTAGTTCAACACTTTAAATTAAACCTGAAAGTCTACACTTCATAAAGATTCAGTCACTGTTTAAATATTTATATTTTCTTAGTCAGTGACCGACACACGGAGAAGAGTCCTTGTGCAAGAACAGTATATGGGCTTTTTGGGGTTCAATAGGTTCAATACTTGCGGCTTTGGAGCTGGTAGGGGCCCCCTTGCCTCTTGGGCACCCGTTCAGCTGCGCAGGTTGCACGAGTGATATGCTCGCCTGTCCTCTAAGTATAATTGTATCCAAACTGGGGCAATAAGAGTACACTTCTTGGTTCATATGGTTGATCCTTTCCCACTCTGTGTTTTGGTCCTTGTTGATAGGTGTCATCATATCCAGAAGTATCATACACATGTCCTTATTTTAATTGCTGTCCATAATGGAGAATAACCGGTGGGCATAGCTACAGAGAGCAGGCACCAAGGCACTGAAAGATACTAAACCTATTCAATCAGTAACTTTCATGTGCGTGCCCAAAATAAATCCGTTATTAAGAATGTTACTCAATTATACAGAACAAGGATAATGCATCAAAAAGACAAGATTAAAAGTAATTAAAAAACACTAAATACACAAAGGAATTACTAAAGTAATGTAATCTCCAATCATTTAAACCTAAAAATAAGGCGTAGTAGCAAATGGCACGCAGCATCCACACAAATGATAGAAGGTAAGTGACGTGCTGATGCGGCTACAGTAAGAAACATCTAAGTTCTTGCAGCGCAAAGTGAAAAATGTGAGACAGAAATAGGCAGCAACTATTCCATTCAATGTATAATTTATCTGTATGAATAGCTAAGAATAGAAATAATGAAAAGAAGCAAATAAGAAAAGAAATAAATAACACATCAAGCAAGAAAATGAAAGCGGTTGTGTGGGACATGTAATTGATGGTCTATCTTTAGTATATATCATCAGTATCTAATTGGTGAGGGTGCGACATCCAGTACCTCTGCCGATCAGATATTCCCGGGGCCTGCGGCGTCCAGATGTGCTCAGATATGGAGCTGCACAGCATGGCTATGTCAAATGAATGGTGACCACAGCCGGGTACTGCACATCTTACCCTATTATTCAAATCAATAAGGGGCAGATATGCAGTGTCCGTTGCAGCCATTATGCTGTTGATGGAGCGGTGTGAGTTTGCTCTGTAACTGAGCATATCTGGCCACCACTGGCTCCAGGAGCACCTGATTGGCGGGGGTGCAGGATGTGTCGCCCCTTCACCAATATCATGTTCATAACCCATCCTAAGGATAGCACATACACCAAACAAGTCATCTTACCCTTACTCCTTCTTGTAAGGCTTCTCGAATCAGCATGGAAAGGCCTGGGTCTGGGCCATTTCAGAAAGCCCCAAAAAGCAGTGGAAATCTAGAGATGCAGGAATGCCACTAGAACAGGCGAAAGGATGATCAGCTTTAATGTATCAAAAACTAAAACCTCCATCTCCCGACCCCCACCCGACCCCCACCCTCATCCATCCCCCACCCCGTGCCTGGAGGAATCATTTTCCGGGGTCTCATTGACCTAGCGCATGGAATGGTTGATCATTCATTCCCAACAACAAATAAACTTTGTAGCTACAAAGTGGTTTCACTGGGAGGCCTTTCTTTCCTCTCCTCTATATCGTCACATTATTAAATAATCCTGATTAGTACCCGTGCTCTTTGTTCTTCTACCGTGTTTTTCCAAAAATAAGACACTGTCTTATATTTTTTTTGCCCCCCAAAAAGCACTAGGGCTTATTTTTGGAGGAGGTCTTATTCTTGGAGAAACACAGTTGGGGTTAAGTTTACCCCCCAAAAAAGCAGACCCCCCCCCCCAACTTCACAGGAGACTCATACTCACCAGACCAGGACGTCTGCATGGTTCCAAGGTCCTCCCTGTGATCTCCGGTCGGTGCTGCACGCCGTCCTACCCTGCTGCTAGCTGACATACTGACACACACAGCAGATCGCAGGCACACACACGGCAGATCTCCCACAAGGCAGATCTCCCACACGGCAGATCTCCCACACGGCAGATCTCCCACACACGGCAGATCTCCCACACACGGCAGATCTCCCACACACGGCAGATCTCCCACACACGGCAGATCTCCCACACACGGCAGATCTCCCACACACGGCAGATCTCCCACACACGGCAGATCTCCCACACACGGCAGATCTCCCACACACGGCAGATCTCCCACACACGGCAGATCTCCCACACACGGCAGATCTCCCACACACGGCAGATCTCCCACACACGGCAGATCTCCCACACACGGCAGATCTCCCACACACGGCAGATCTCCCACACACGGCAGATCTCCCACACACGGCAGATCTCCCACACGGCAGATCTCCCACACACGGCAGATCTCCCACACACACACACACACACACACACACACACACACACACACACACACATATACACGCGCACGCACACACATTTACACACGCACACATATATACACACGCACACATATATACACACGCACACATATATACACAGCAGATCACACACAGCCAATCGCAGATCACACACAGCAGATCGCAGGCATACACAGCCATCACAGATACACACATCCGATCTCAGGCACACACAGCCGATCACAGATACACACATCCGATCACAGGCACACACACACAGCAGATCGCAGATATATATAGCAGATCACAGGCACACACAGCCATCCACAGATACACACATCCGATCGCAGGCACACACATCCGATCGCAGGCACACACATCCGATCGCAGGCACACACATCCGATCGCAGATACACACATCCGATCGCAGGCACACAGCCGATCACAGATACACACATCCGATCGCAGGCACACACATCCGATCGCAGGCATACACAGCCGATCACAAATAAACATATCCGATTGCAGGCACACACAGCCGATCACGCGCACGCACACACATTTACACACGCACACATATATACACACGCACACATATATACACAGCAGATCACACACAGCCAATCGCAGATATACACAGCAGATCACACACAGCAGATCGCAGGCATACACAGCCATCACAGATACACACATCCGATCTCAGGCACACACAGCCGATCACAGATACACACATCCGATCACAGGCACACACACACAGCAGATCGCAGATATATATAGCAGATCACAGGCACACACAGCCATCCACAGATACACACATCCGATCGCAGGCACACACATCCGATCGCAGGCACACACATCCGATCGCAGGCACACACATCCGATCGCAGGCACACACATCCGATCGCAGGCACACACATCCGATCGCAGGCACACACATCCGATCGCAGGCACACACATCCGATCGCAGGCACACACATCCGATCGCAGGCACACACATCCGATCGCAGGCACACACATCCGATCGCAGGCACACACATCCGATCGCAGGCACACACATCCGATCGCAGGCACACAGCCGATCACAGATACACACATCCGATCGCAGGCACACACAGCCGATCACAGATACACACATCCGATCACAGGCACACACACACAGCAGATCGCAGATATATATAGCAGATCACAGGCACACACAGCCATCCACAGATACACACATCCGATCGCAGGCACACACATCCGATCGCAGGCACACACATCCGATCGCAGGCACACACATCCGATCGCAGGCACACACATCCGATCGCAGGCACACACATCCGATCGCAGGCACACACATCCGATCGCAGGCACACACATCCGATCGCAGGCACACACATCCGATCGCAGGCACACACATCCGATCGCAGATACACACATCCGATCGCAGGCACACAGCCGATCACAGATACACACATCCGATCGCAGGCACACAGCCGATCAGATACACACATCCAATCGCAGGCACACACATCCGATCGCAGGCACACACAGCCGATCACAAATAAACATATCCGATTGCAGGCACACACAGCCGATCACAGATACACACATCCGATTGCAGGCACACACACACAGCAGATCGCAGATATATATAGCAGATCACACACAGCAGATCGCAGGCACACACAGCCATCACAGATACACACATCCGATCACAGATACACACAGCTGATCACAGGCACACACAGCCGATCACAGATACACATATCCGATCACAGACACACACAGCCGATCGCAGATACACACATCCGAACGCAGGCACACACAGCCGATCACAGATACACATATCTGATCGCAGATAAACAGCCGATTGCAGACACACACACATCACGTCGCGTCGCGTGGCGTGTCCGGCCGCAGGTCCTGTTCCTCGCGCTGCACCGCACTGCGTCTCAGGATTCTCCCGGCGAGAAGAGATCGGTGTCGCTGGATGAAGTGAGTGTGTATGTGATCCGATGTTTTTGTGTTTTGTGATTTGATGTTTGCGTGTGATCCGATGTTTGTCTGTGCAATCTGATTGTGTGCAATCTGACTGTGTGTGTGTGTGTGTGTGTGTGTGTGTGTGTGTGTGTGTGTGAGCTGATGTGTGTGGGTGTGTGATCACTGCAGGTCCTGCTGTTCGGCGTCTGGTGAGTGTGATTGCCGGGTGCCGCTGTCTATAATGAAGTGTCCTGTAGTATCTGTAACTTTTTTAGCTGCAGGGACACTTCATTATTGATCCGGGACTAGGGCTTATTTTCGGGGGAGGGCTTATATTTAAGCCTTTCTCCAAAAATGCTGAAAATCCCTGCTAGGGCTTATTTTTGGGGGAGGTCTTATTTTTGGAAAAACACGGTACTTTCCGGTTTTCTTTCTTTTCTTTTCCGCTTAGGTATCTTCCCCGCAAGCTATCAGTTTTTTTTTACTAGCAATGCTAGTAATTGTTTGGATTGTTCAAGGACTCTGTCTGTGCTGGGCACTGCGTGTCTGGATATGTTTTGGTTTTCTTTTCTTGTGTAATTGCAATAGTCAATGGTTGTAAAACTCAATAAAAATTTGATTGTTAAAAAAAATTAAAATATCCAAACAGATTACATACAGAATTGTATAGGCAAATTGGCAAAGTGCCCCTCTCAAAACCAAAATGTTTCGGCGATGCCAATGGTTATGCCTTAATCATGCCATTGGCATTGCTGAAACGCGTTGGTTTTGAGGGCGGCACTTTGGAAATTTGCCTACTCAATTTTACATGTAATCAACTGTTTGGATGTTTTTAATTTTGGTTGCATTAAAGCTGATCATTCCTCTGCCTGTTATACTGGCATTCCTGCATATCCTAAGAATAGGCCATGAATATAAAAGTCACAGACTTTAAAACAAAAAATATGGGTTGTTGCTATATACAATGAATAAATATGTGAAGAGAATCTGCCTATATTCCATGATCCATCCTAAGACGTCCACGTGGAGAGATCTGTGTCTAGAGGAGCACGTCTGGTAAAGCCCCACATGTATTTTAGCATCTGAACATAGCGGCCTTATTGGTCGTCTTTTATTTGACATGTCATTGTGAAAAGTTCACCATTCTTAAGATTTCTGTTGGATGTAATCTTTAGGAACCTTTATTGTTTACTATTATTGGATATAAATGCGTGCTGGTCATGGGTTTGCCATACTCACAATGATGCCAGGACTTGTGCGGTGCTGCGGATATCCTTCATCGATGCTCTCATCATGTCATCCGATAATGTGATGTCACATGCATCGGTCACCGGCTGTGAGGTCCCCTGCATCGGTCACCGGCTGTGAGGTCCCCTGCATCGGTCACCGGCTGTGAGGTCCCCTGCATCGGTCACCGGCTGTGAGGTCCCCTGCATCGGTCACCGGCTGTGAGGTCCCCTGCATCGGTCACCGGCTGTGAGGTCCCCTGCATCGGTCACCGGCTGTGAGGTCCCCTGCATCGGTCACCGGCTGTGAGGTCCCCTGCATCGGTCACCGGCTGTGAGGTCCCCTGCATCGGTCACCGGCTGTGAGGTCCCCTGCATCGGTCACCGGCTGTGAGGTCCCCTGCATCGGTCACCGGCTGTGAGGTCCCCTGCATCGGTCACCGGCTGTGAGGTCCCCTGCATCGGTCACCGGCTGTGAGGTCCCCTGCATCGGTCACCGGCTGTGAGGTCCCCTGCATCGGTCACCGGCTGTGAGGTCCCCTGCATCGGTCACCGGCTGTGAGGTCCCCTGCATCGGTCACCGGCTGTGAGGTCCCCTGCATCGGTCACCGGCTGTGAGGTCCCCTGCATCGGTCACCGGCTGTGAGGTCCCCTGCATCGGTCACCGGCTGTGAGGTCCCCTGCATCGGTCACCGGCTGTGAGGTCCCCTGCATCGGTCACCGGCTGGGAGGTCCCCTGCATCGGTCACCGGCTGGGAGGTCCCCTGCATCGGTCACCGGCTGTGAGGTCCCCTGCATCGGTCACCGGCTGGGAGGTCCCCTGCATCGGTCACCGGCTGGGAGGTCCCCTGCATCGGTCACCGGCTGGGAGGTCCCCTGCATCGGTCACTTCTTGATGCAGAAGTGAGCTGAACAGGACTAAAACTTTATATTGAATTATCTCTACACTTTTATTTTTCTTGAATACAACACGGGACCCTTGAATGAATGGATACATGTGCGTTCTGTGTATATAACCCGCTGGCATTAATCACATTATTAAACTCCATGTTTGTGTGATTCGCCCACATTTCCATTAAGCTGCATCTGGCATAGTTTTTTTTTTAAATAATAAATCAGTGTTTGATATAGATGTTGGAAACATTTCGCTGATTGGACACAGGCACCCAAGGCAAATCTCCATGAATTGTGTGTACACCGCTATTTTGTGAACTTTTTAATGCTTTCTTTCACCTCATAAATCTCGGCAGCCACATCTGTTAGTTCTGCCAAGTGCAGGCTGACGTCTCTTTGTTTTATTGTGTGTCACCTGTCACAGAGACAGGTTCAATTTTAAGGTTTCTAATACTCTTATCCGCTCTGCTGCTCTCTAGTGCGGCCTCGAATGACTTTCTACTGACTTCTCGTTTCTTAGTAAACTTGTGCGGTTATTTGTCACACCCTCCTGAGCAGCTCCTTTTATCCAGAAGAGACAGACATGTGTGAGGTTTGTGTACCAGTCATGAATATTTTGTTTGTTTTTCCTGTTCTTTTCTGATCTCTTCTAGGCAATCCCTACTATGACAGTCTGGGCTCCCTGGGTGTAGGGACTTTGTTAGGAGCCGTATCAGCATTCCTTATATACACAAACACCGAGGCCCTTATCGGCCGATCAATACAACCTGAGCAAGTCCAGAGGCTTACTGAACTCCTTGAAAGTGACCCTGCTGTAAGGTATGGGCATTGTGTAGATACTGGTTTAGATGGTATAATCTAATGTTTTTCACCTTCTGATACTCTAGGTCTTTTCATGGGGAAGTGCTTCTTCTAATTGGCCGTAGAAATGAGCAATTTTGATTCTCGTATCAGTTTTCCAGCATCCAGTTTTTCTCTTCTACACCTAGCATTCTCACCCGGCCATCCTGGGTGTCGCTGAGACTTACTAGGCCATGAAAAGTATATCATGATGTCACACGAGACCTACTAAGCGCCAGATGCTCAGGACGTCAGGCACAGATGTGAAGACACTGGACTGGACTGGACACAGAGATGATAATGATTATATACACACACAGTTGAAACCAAAAACTTTCATGTGTAGAAACAATGATGCAATCCCTTGGTGAACACAGCACCTTTATTCACGGAAGGTATGTGTGGACCACAAACGGGTCTGTGTTTCTACACATGAATTTCTGCTTGGATGTAAAAATGTTTTTATACTCTTGCAAATTAAGATGAAGTTGTATATCCTGTAAAGCTGGATCCTGCTTTATTGTTTGATGGCCTCCATGCTACTCTACTCTTTTTCACCTATTGCCATTGATGGTTGGGTTACAGAATAGTAGCAGTGTTTCCATGTTTTCACCTCCTAGGGGAGCGCTGGCCAGGTCCAGCTCATTTGAACATTAAAGCATGTCGTTCAGACAATCCACTTCTGTTGTGTTGCCTTGTCCACCAGGCCATTTAGAGATTTTATACCTTTGATGATCTCTGAAGAAATCTCCTCCATTAGTTTCCCAAGTAGGTGGTGGGTCAGGGTGACAGTCTGGGCTCTTCTCCATTACAGAGGAACCTTCACTTTCCTTCCCTGGTTTGAACTTAAGATTATGAATGCCTGCTGAGCTCAGGTTTCTGCAGACTGAGTCCTTATATTCCGTTCTTTAATGCATATGCCCCCAGGCACAACCCATAGAATCTAGATAGACATTCCCAATGGTCTCCTCTTCTACCCAAATTCTTAAACATTTAATTTTACCAGCAGGATTGTCGGGTACTCATTTGGGTGGTCTACGGGCCTTTCAGATTAGGTTTGTTACATAGTTACATAGTTACTTAGGTTGAAAAAAGACCTAGGTCCATCTAGTTCAACCATTCTCCATCAATTATACATTTAGTCACTAAGTCATTTATAACCAACAATGTTGTGTACTGAGGAAATCATCCAGCCCTTTTTTAAAAGCTGTTATAGTGTCTGCCATTACTACCTCTTGTGGTAGGGCATTCCACAGTCAGAGCAGTCAGACTGTAAAGAACCCTTTCCTATTTAGGTGTCGGAATCGCTTTTCTTCCACTCGCAGTGAGTGCCCCCTGGTCCTTAGTACTGTCTTTGGAAGAAATAAGTCATGTGCCAGTCCTTTGTCTGACTAGGATTAGACCTTTAGACATTGCATTTCTACCATTATATTAGAAAGCCTCCTATTCTTGGGTGAGAACTTATCAGTATCGCTCCTATGTCCATATCCTCCATTTTTATTTATTTTTTCCTCTCTAATTCTTGCATGCATGTCTTGACCCATTGTTGACTCCCAAGGGCCAGGTTCCTGCCTTGGCTTTCCTGGTCCAGCAGAACTTAACTTGTAAGCCATAAGTCAGTACTGGAAGACTTGATTCTGGTCTTGAATGCCCTTCAGTCCTCTCATTTTGAACTGATTTGTCAATGGATGTGAGTCTTAGTTGAAGGTTAATACAAACAGCAGTTTCTTAAGTAGTGACCTAGGGGATTGCTATTCAGTCTTATGCAGAACTGGAATTAGTTTACCCACCCTTGTGGACAGTTTTAGGTTGTCCCATGGTTCCTGCATTCCCCAATGAAGCAGCTGAGAAATAAAGACTTTTTTAGTTCTCACCATAAAATTTATTTTTGTTAGTCTTCATCGGGGGACACAACACTCTCACTTGTTCCTTAAGGTGGCGGCATATTAACCCATGGTTCCTTTCCCTCCCAATAAAGGCTACAAGATAGATTTTTGGTACTGTAAAATCTTTTTCCCTATAACTGTGCTTTCAATAAGACAGCCGTGCAGCATTGTATTTTATTAAGCTATAGACTAACCCTATGTCTGCAGGTTAATGGCGTTTTTCGGACATGACATGTTTACTGCTCTTCCACCTCCCAGCTTCCTGGTTTCCTTGAGAGGAAAGGGTGGGTGCACTTTTGCTTGATTGACAGTTTGAACCATCGACATTGTGGTGCCGCTGGCCCGAGCTGTAAAGGTTTTAAAGTTCCTTACCCGATTGATATGCCACAGCTGGTATGGCTCCTCACATGCTCTATGTGGTCTTAGCTCACAGGATTCTCTGGTGGCGCGGCCCGCAGGGTTCTCTGGGGGCGTATTTTTAGGCTGTGCTTTATTTCTTTGTGAGGCACACCCCCTTATAAATACCATATTACTTAGGCCTATACTGTATCTCTGAAACAATTTGGCAGGTTAAAAAAAATAAAAAAAATAAAAAAATGCATGTGTACTCAAGAGCAGTGGGTATAAAATAAATGCAGAAACTGGCCACATTTAACATAGACCTTTTTCACCCTTAAACGACTGCGGGCCGTAAAATTATACAGCTGACTTGTGCCTACCAGGTACGAGCAGATCTGCCCGTACCTGTTAACCCCTTAAATGCTGCTGTGAAACTGTCACAGCGGCTTTATAATAGCGGTCGCAGTGTTCCGGTTACTCACCGCCAGACACCGGAAGTCACCTGACATGATCACGTGGATCCGATGGTTGTCATGGTAGCACAGGGTCATGTGATTACTTCTGTAGCTATCATGACTCACTTCCTGTGTCACACGGCCAAGAGCTGTGTGAGATAGGAAATGGAGATGAACATATCTGGTGTTCACAGCTGTGTAGCTGTGATCAGCAGATATGGAAGAGCAATCAGACTCCTGATTCTTATAGTCCCCTGGGGGGTACTAGTAAAGTAAAAGAGAAAACATTTTGAAAAATTAAAAAACACCCCAAAGTTCAAATAACCACTCTTTTTTCCCCATTGAAAATTAAAGGGTTAAAAAAATAGACACATTTGGTATCGCCGTGTTCAGAAATGCCCGATCTATCAAAATATAAAATCAATTAATCTGATCGGTAGAATGCGTAGAGGCAAACAAATTCCAAACGACAAAATTATGTTTTTTGGTCGCCGCAAATTTTGCGCAAAATGCAATAACAAGAGATCAAAACGTAGCATCTGCGCAAAAACGGTACCGCAAAAAAAAAAAAAAAGAAAACACGTCATCTTGAGACGCAAAAATAATAAGTAGTCACTGAGCCATAGATCCCGAAAAATGAGAACACTACGGGTCGTGGAAAATGGCGTAAAACATCCACCACTTTTTTTGGACAAACTTCTGATTTTTTTTTTTATTATAAAAGTAAACCTATACATGTTTGGTGTAGTACAACTCGTTCCCCAAAAAAGCGAGCCCTCACATGCCTATTTTGACGGAAAAATAAAAACTGATAAAGTATATTATTTTCCAACATTTTATTCTGCTTTAATTTTTCATACATGGGATCAGGTAAGTACAGCAGCTTACTGGTATACAGCCTTTTTTTCTCACACTTGCCATTTGTCAACTGAAACAAAAGTTAAAGGGAAAGCTCTCCATTAGGATCATTAGTAGGAAATGTCCTGAATTTATGTGGAGGTAACGCACAATCTATTGTTATAATTATATTGTAGGACGTATTGTGCATTTCTGGAGCACAGACGGTGCAGACCGATTGGGGCAGCTTAGGCAACCTGCGTTTTTCCTGTCCTTTTGGGGACTTTTATTAACAGCCGACCCTGCGCACAATTATTGCCCACGACATAAGCCATCGGAGGCCAGGATTAATTTGTATCCTATTTATCCGGAGCACATTTCATCTGCAGCGCGGTGGTAATTGCTGCCGGAGACCACTGACTCTATATTAACAGTCATTTCATCTGCTCTTTATTCTAATGATCAGGTTTTTCAATCCCATTTAGTGATTTCTGTAATGAAATAGTGCAGAAAACCAGGATATATGCGTGACACGTGTTCAGCTGATCTCTATAATATGTGTATTTCCAGGGCCATTCATGATGTAAAAGCCACAGACATGGGAATGAGTAAAGTACGATTTAAGGCAGAGGTGGATTTTGATGGACGTGTAGTTACCAGGTCATACTTAGAAAAGCAGGACATCGACCAGGTGTTACATGTAAGTTTGTGGCCTCCGAACTGCATTATTGTTTATAAGATGCATAAATCCCAGTGTGATAACAAAAAAAATGTTATCCAGCTTCTGTGTCTGACAATGCCACCCACATCCCTGAAGGATAGAAACCTATTGAGTGTGGATGGCCGATAAGGGAGAAGCCCAGTGAGGACCAGTCCCTCATCTTGCACCGCTCAGGACAGGTGGAAGTGACTGGTGTACTGTGGTGAATTGTCCGAAAACTTTAAGTCGTGAAATACTTTTCTTTTTAAACCGCAGAGAATTTTAAACCCATTTTCATAAATTAGGACCATTCATATCAGAACACTGTTGTCTTTCCTGTCCGTATCAGAAGTCACCGTACACAACATACATGTCTCAAAACCACGGAGGATGTTCAACTATCGCAAAACTCTTCTACGTTTGTCCCTATAACTCCCGCCTTTTCACTGAACGTATCATCTAGTTACAGACAATTAATTTAACACTTAATTTAAAAGCAACCATTTCGCTAGATCACTGTCGAATATCCGATTTTGTTGGTAAAGTTTTCAGCTGGCTTATTGATCGTTTGAATGAATTGCAAGGTGGCCATGGTGATCTTTTGGTCCTTCTTGTAAAGCTTGAAGGCTCAAATCTGCCAGAATGACTCCTCATTCAAGCTCATTAAAGTGAACCTGTCAGGTCTGTCCTTTTTCCGTGGTATCACACCCCTGTGGGCAGTGTGATACCATAATTTCCATGAGCCGATGTCACAACCGGAAATCTTGCTCATTCCCGGCTTCAGGCGTGCTCTGCGCATGGTCGGAAGCGCAGGAGACTTGGAACCATGCGCAGTGCGCTTGTGAAGTCGACAAGCATACACCCAGCCTTGGAGGACAAGTGGCGCTGTGGGAATGAGACACGCACAAGATTTCCATGAGCCAACGGTGACGTCCGCTCAATGGAAATCATGGTATCGTGCCCACAGGGGCACAATACCACGGAAAGCGGGCAGACTACTATGGTGAAGCAACGCCCTTGCGACTAGTCCCAGCGCTTCTTAGCATAGGGAAAACGTAAGTTATAAAGCTTGTTTTATACTTTGCTTTTGCACAATATTATTAGTTTATTTAGCCCACACATGTTCCTGTTGCTAGGTTTGAGGGCATATGGGACCTGACAGGTTCACTTTAAAGGGTTCTCGAGTGTTGTTCCTCCATCTGACGTCCATATGCCCAGTTATTGCTAGATAGGACATTTTCTGTTAAGGTTTATTCTCAACTTGCTGCCTTCTTCCCGGCTTTTTGCTTGTCGGGGCGGAGCTTGCCTGATGATTGACAGTTTGAACCTGTGGCACGTTTGCTTTGCTTGTCTAATTTGTGCACTCTCCTAAGCTTTGCCTCTGGATCTTAGAAGAGCACAGAGAGACTGTTTCAGAGCAGTAATTACGAGCTTTATCGATAAGAACTTGTGAAAACTGTGATCTGTGCTTAGGACACCGGCGACTGTTGATAAACTAGGTTTCCAGCAACCTAAGTATAGAGCTGCACGCAGTCAGATTAGTAGGATTTTTACTACTATGTAAATTTCTATATTGCTTGTTTTTACAAGCAGTTTGCAATTTTGCCCATAAAAACTTTTTGCGAATAGCTCTAAGGGACACGGTTACAAATTGGGACCAAGTACAAAATGAGATAGTAATGCGAGGCTACTTGCAACCATAAGTGACTTTGCGAAATTGGCAGAACAACCTAAAGAACACAAATATTTGTTTGAATTTATTCTCGAATTTCGGCAACACTATACTATACGCCAATGTGTGAAAATGCCGAGCGTCCGTGTTAGAAATCCCTCAGATTCTGTTCTCCCACATCTCTCTAGTTAAAATTCCTTCTTTATATCATGTAAAATGTTTCCTCTTCCCTTGTCAGGTCTGTGCCTTTGTGTTGCCGTCAAGATATCCTTAGCACGTTTTTCTTATCTTCAGATTTAGCCCTTTTCAGAGTGGCCACTGTACTATAAAGGCTCACAACTGCAATTTGTCCATCATTTTATATCAGACTGAGGCATTTGATAAACTGCCTGTCTGTATCCCCAGTATGGGGGCTTACTGGATGTGAATGTGCACAGCTACTGTTTAACTCCATATGAAATGTCTGAAGTGTCACCTACAGCCCCTCTACAGAAGCGGCTTACAGCACTGCATGGTTAACTTCGGCTGCTTTCACACTTCCTTCTTTTTCCATCAGTCACAATTGGTTTTGTGACTGATCTGTCGCAGATGGTGTTAAAACTGATGCGACGGATGCTGTGAAAAAATGGATCCGTTGTATTATTTTATTTTTTTTTTAGCCGGCAAAGGTTATTTGTCAGTGAAAAGCTATATGAACCCATCCCAGAGAGAGAGCTTTTCTAACCAGAAAGGAATTTACACATCTGAGCATGCTCAGTTGCTAAAAGACGGATCCGTCACCGGAATTCATCATTTGACGGATTCCGACGGATTCTGCCGCCCATAGGCTTCCATTATAACACACGACGGACGCCGACGCATCCGTCGCTGTCAGTTTTTTTTGCCGCACAGATAAAACGTTACATGCTGCGTTATTTCCGCCCGGCGGTCAGTCATCCCACAATTGATCCGTCACGTGGCGTATGCAACACAGGGCCATTAGTAGCAATTTGTCATTAATAGAAGTCTATGGGAAAAAACTAAATCCTGCAAAATAATTTGCAGGATACCGTATTTTCTGAAGGCGACGGATTGTGACTGATGGAAAAAGACGTAAGTGTGAAAGCAGCGTAAACCGCTAGACCACGCTCACTCCCGGCCGTCTCTCCGCTGTTACATGATAGCGGAGCTGTGCTTTTATTGCTTACATAGTGCTTGAGTTATGTATCGCATAAAGTGATGTTTGATAATGATTTTATCATTTTTGACGCAGGAAATTCGACAGGTGAAGACTCCAGAGGACTTGGAAGCTTTTATGCTTAAACATGGCGAGAACATCATAGACACACTAGGAGCTGAAGTGGACAGACTTGAAAAGGAACTGAAGGTAAGGAACAGTGGGAGTTACAGCTTTCTTACATGCAATTTCTTTTCTGCAAAGGGCCCAGAAATATGATTGGCCCTATGTATGTATGGCGCGTTTATCAAAACCAACAACCAACGATCTGTGTATGTATGGCGCGTTTATCAAAACCAACGATCTGTGTATGTATGGCGCGTTTATCAAAACCAACAACCAACGATCTGTGTATGTATGGCGCGTTTATCAAAACCAACAACCAACGATCTGTGTATGTATGGCGCGTTTATCAAAACCAACAACCAACGATCTGTGTATGTATGGCGCGTTTATCAAAACCAACAACCAACGATCTGTGTATGTATGGCGCGTTTATCAAAACCAACAACAAACGATCTGTCCTGGCTGCCCATACTAACCAGTCACTTACCATGGGCAGCAAAGCGGAGTTTCTACTTTAATCATTAACGGGCCATTATTATTATGTAGAAAAATAGTTGTGTCTCCTGTGTCGGCTTTGCAGCATTTCTTTATAATAATGACATTTTACAAACTTACAATAATGTGTGGTGTGCAAGACACATCTCGGGAACAATAAAAAATGTGCATTATGGAAGGTCTGTGTTCCAGCTATGGCAATAAGGTGAAGCTTCCCTTGGAAGCACAGGGATTTCTGAAATATTTACAGGCACCCCTCTTATGATGCTGATTCTTTTGGGGGAAGGAACAATTGGCCTTGTTGAATTTTAGCTTGCAGGATACTTTGTTCATTAATGGGTTTTGGCCTATTTTAAAATTATTTGACCCAGGTTGGACTACTATGTACTGATACCTGCTTGTCTCAGGTCTTCGTAAACATCCAGTTATGACAACACATCACTTCTGCAGCCATATGATTGGATGCAGCCTTTACATTTTTCATTCAGACAGATTGTAAAAGCCGCGTCTAATCACTGGCTATGTTATTACTCCATCGGATATTGATGCTGTGCAACACAGGAGCGAGTGCAGAGGAACGGTGCTGCTTTAGGAGGTATGTATAGGATTTTTATTACCCCACTCTGGGCTCAATTGATGGTAAGTTATAAAGTTGGAGAAAACCCTTTAAAGCAGATAGCCCTCATTGATGCTGATTCATCACAAGCTTATCTGACCACATGTGTGGGGGTGAGCTATTATAAATTACGCCAGACTAAGGGGTGCTTCACACACAGCGAGCTCGCTGCCGAGATCGCTGCTGAGTCACGCTTTTTGTGACGCAGCAGTGACCTCATTAGCGATCTCGCTGTGTGTGACACTGAGCAGCGATCTGGCCCCTGCTGCGAGATCGCTGCTCGTTACACACAGCCCTGGTTCGTTTTCTTCAAAGCCGCTCTCCTGCTGTGACACACAGATCGCTGTGTGTGACAGCAAGAGAGCGACAAATGAAGCGAGCAGGGAGCAGGAGCCGGCATCTGACAGCTGAGGTAAGCTGTATCCAAGATAAACATCGGGTAACCAAGGTGGTTACCCAATATTTACCTTAGTTACCAGCAGCTCTCACGCTGCCTGTGCTGCCGGCTCCGGCTCTCTGCACATGTAGCTGCTGTACACATCGGGTTAATTAACCCGATGTGTACAGCAGCTAGGAGAGCAAGGAGCCAGCGCTCAGTGTGCGCGGCTCCCTGCTCTCTGCACATGTAGCTGCATTACACATCGGGTTAATTAACCCGATGTGTACTGTAGCTAGGAGAGCAAGGAGCCAGCGCTTAGTGTGCGCGGCTCCCTGCTCCCTGCTCACACTGGTAACTAATGTAAACATCGGGTAACCATACCCGATGTTTACCTTAGTTACCAGTCTCCGCAGCTTCCAGACGGCGGCTCCGTGCAAGCGCAACGTCGCTTGCACGTCGCTGCTGGCTGGGGGCTGGTCACTGGTCGCTGGTGAGATCTGCCTGTTTGACAGCTCACCAGCGACCATGTAGCGATGCAGCAGCGATCCTGACCAGGTCAGATCGCTGGTCGGATCGCTGCTGCATCGCTAAGTGTGAAGGTACCCTTATTGCTCTTTTCTTTAGTGATTCTTTCTTGTGGGACTGCCCAGTGCCCCTTTTTGTATGCTAATTTGGGGAATGACTGCTGATTGCGGATTGCATCAGCCCCCTGCGATGTACTAGTTTACATCACTTGAAGGACAATTGTGCAGTTTAATTGAACTAGCAAACAGTGAGAGAACAGCCATGTTTGTCTCCCCCTTCCATCATCCTGTAGGACACAATACTCTGAAATGGGATATAAGGGATATAAAAAAGAGCCTGCTTTTGTCACCGTTGTGATTTTTTTCAGGCCTTCAGCCTAGGGACCATGGTTGCAGCTGGTGGATTACAGAACTGTTCCACTACCCAACACTGAGTCCACAAATTTGTTTGGAGAACCCAGGTTAGGACTATCTGGTCACCTGAACACATACCCTGCTGTGTTCAGTCAGCTTCCTAAGCTTGCTGCTACCCCCTCTGTGGGTGCTGCTGGCTGGCTTAGTGACCCTGGTTTCTCGAAGTCTTAGATGTTCTAATACCTGATGAGTCAGTGGAAGAGCAAGATTCTGTCACTTGCACCATATCTTGTCCTTGCTGGGAATATACTATATGCTGTTGTCTGTTGTTGACCCAATAAAGTGTTACCGACGTGTGGTATCCCCAGCTGGTGGTGTCTGAGTAGTGTTCTGCCCACGGGTGAGCAGTACAGGCATTCAGTGGGATGAGTCCCAATCCATGCAGTCCTTCTAAAGACAGCCAATCCGGCAGAGGAGAGCACCCCTGATCCTCGTGTCTCCATAATGGTGTCAGCGGAGATATTTTAGCATGGGCTTTAGAGGGCTGTCCCGGTTTATCACAAAAGCCTGCAGTCACTTTGTGTGACTGCAGACTTGTGAACCCTCGCAGCAAGTACTGGAAAGATTCTCCGATGCTGGAGGCGAGAGAGTGAGCATATGACTACAGGTATGTCATATATATATTCCTTCTAGCCACATCCTGACTATATGTGTAAGACCTCGCTCAATTAACCTGTGTTCTTGCCAAAATATGGCCAGGAGTATGCATGTTGCTCACTTGTGGTCACATGATTGCTTGGTTTCGCCGCCGGCACTGAAGAATACTCATAGCGCATGCTGTGTGCGATGTAAGAATTCACAACTTTGCAGTGATATAGAGTTGCTACAGCCCTTTGTGATAAGCCTAGACAAGCCCTTTAAGCCTCTGATATACTTTAGGTAGCTGTCGGTTCTTCAATGGTTTAGTAAAGGTACAGCTGCTCGTTCAACCAGCAGCTATCTCACTTGACTCTCCTATACTCGCTCCGCCAAACGTTCCATGTTCTCTCTAAATGATTAAAGAATTGTGAGTCCAAAATCTGAAATGCCAGATCCTTGTCTTACTTGATATAATCTATCAGGGTCCTCCATATACATCAAACTGTTACACCAATACTGCCGGTGTCTGCTAACCGTCTGATGTATATGGAGGACCCTGATAGATTATATCAAGTAAGACATCAGGGTCCTCCATATACATCAGACTGTTAGGAGACACCGGCAGTATTGGTGTGTTTGACCACCATTAGTCTGCATGAGGGCCTTAAAGAGAACTAACCACCAGGATTTTCACCTATAAACTAAAGTGTTATACTGGCGCTATCATGCTGATTCTATATATACCTTTAGTTGTGAGATCAGATGTATACTTTCTGAAATACAGACAAGTAAAGTTTGTGAAGTGCACTGTTATTTTGATTGATGGGTGCTGTAGAATATCTAATAGGTGGGTCGGGTTTTGCTAGTTATTCCTGCCCCTGTCTGCCTGCCTGGCCTTCCTCCCCTCTGTCCTTCCTCAGCGTGTCTGTTATTACAGACAGGAGGAAGGACAGGGGTGGAAATAACAAGCAAAATTCTACCAATGTATTAGATAATCTGCAGCACCTATCAATCAAATAACAGTGTATTTCTTAAACTTTACTTGCTTATACGTTAAAAAGTATACATCCGATCTCACAACTAAAGGTATGTATAGAATCAGCATGATAGTGTCAGTATAGCACTGGCTTTATTTTATATAGGAAAATCCTGGCTTGTAGTCCTCTTTAACTGTTCTCTGCTCATTGGGTGGGTGGTGGAGAATAGCTGACTGTCAGATGAGTGTTCAGCCGTCAGCTATTGAAGGTGTATGGCTTAACTGTGATTTCTATTTCCAGGGTATTTTCATTTCCTAAATAGTTGATTAAATGCATTTTGTGTTCCATGGTAATGCAGCCTGTAGGGGAGCACAGGGCCCGCGGTCACAGAGCCCCGGACTAAATGAACCAGTTACTTTTCTGACATTTAGCTTTCTGTTTCTGTAACAGCCTTTGCTGCTACTAATTTATAGTTGCAAATTTCTTCACTATTCAACTTGTCAGTTCCCTGGAGAGTTTATTTTCAGTTTTGTGTACATGTGTTTTACCATGCTGTGCTCCCACCGTGCTCCGGAGGAAGCCCACGTTTTCTCAGATGCTCCCGCTAATTTAATTTTTGGATTCTCGCCTGATGAAATAGCAAAAAGAACTTGCATCTTCTGACTTTCTAAATTGGCACCGGTCCTGTTGTCTAAAAACAAAGAAATAATAATTCAAAATGTGAATGAAAGTGCTTGCTTTTTAGAGCTGAATACCTGTGAACTAGTGGAAAATCTGTGAAATTATGAATGTTTTTGTTTAGATTTTTTAAGATCACAGGAAAGTATGAACACATCAGTTTTCTAATTTTGACTCCTCCAAATATTTTCCCACTTTTATTCTCCTCTTATAATACAACATTTATACTGTCCTTTTTTTTTTTTATTAAGAGTAGAGATGAGCGAACCTGAACTGTAAAGTTTGGGGTTCGTACCTGACACTGGCATTACAAATGATCATTGTTGGTGTTCGGGCGCTGTACGTATACTGACCACTCAAGCGAGCATCGCTGTGCTTGAATTCGTTCGGTGCTCGGCCAAGTGGGGGCGGCTTGTAGTCTCTGGCTCTCACTGGGGGTGAAAACAACGTTTTCGGATGTAGTGTGTAGAAAAAAATAAAAATTAAAAAACACCGCACTCTCCCCCCCGGGAATGTTCAGTTTATGGCTGGTTTTATGTGACGAAGAGCCGAAATGCCCAATCTGTGACTTCCAATGGAGTTCTTGCTCCGGGATCAAGGTTCTGGACAAGTTTGGGTCCCGAATTGAACTTTATCTAAAGTCCAGCTGAACCCGGCGAACGCGAACTTCATTGGGTCCACTCCTCTCCAATTAAGAGCTCTCCTAATGTAAGTCTGTTTTAGTTAAATCACTACTCCAGCATTTGTTTTTTACATTTATCACTGGAGTGGTGCTTCTAATCGAAGTTTCCTGCACTTAGTCTTAGGCTATGTGCGCACGTTGCGTACTGTCTGTGCAGAAATTTCTGCAGCAATTTGAACAGCACATGTGCGCTTCAAATCGCTGCAGAAAGAGTCCGTAATGAAAAAAAAAAGCCGATTCCATGCGCTCTGAGTGCAGCCCCTCCCATAGACAGAGCGGGGGATGCATGCAGAGCGCAAGAAAGATGTGACATGTCACTTCTTAGAACGCGCGCTTCGGGCAGCAGCAGAAGCGCTGCGCTCTAATACGCCACGTGAGCACGTCTCCTGCATAATCTTCATAGATTATGCTGGGGACGCATGCAGTTACGCTGCAGTGCAGATCGCAGCGTAACTGCATGCAAATACGCAACGTGCCCACATAGCCTTATACTTGCCCTCCGCTGTCTTCACCTTCTATCACTGCCATTCCTGTCAGTCTCTGGCTCTTTGACCTGCCAAATCTTTCCATTGTTTCATGGTTGTTACTTTTCAATGTAAGTCTATGAGAGCCTCTTTCTGGCTCTCATAGACTTGCATTGAGCGCTTGTGACGTGCCTTCTGACTGAAACTAGTCAGCAGTTGTGGTCACAAGATGGAGCTGTTGGATCCGTGTGACGCCGTTAAAAAAAGATATGAGTATAAGACACACCCGGGTCATGGATCTTCGATTAGAAGCAGTACTCCAGCAGTGGATAAAAAGCTGAAGTGGTGCTTTAAAGGAGTTGTCCAGTTAAGATAAATTCTCACCTATCCACAAGACTGGTATGAAGGTAAAGATTAGTGAGTATCCATCTGCTGAAAGACCACACTGATCGCTAGATGGGGGACATTTTACCTCTGTTAGGCTGGTTTCACATCAGCGTTTTATTTGCCGGTCGGCAAAAAAACCACAAAACGCATCTTACCGGATCCGTTGTCTGCTCAATGCAATGTCAATGGACTTGCGGCAACATGCGTTTGCGTGCGGTGGTGTCAGGAACTGGTGAGTTGCAGTTTTTTACCTTTTATCTAAAACGCAACTTGTTGCGTTTTTCACCTCCGTTCAAAAACTGCAACTCACAGGATCCTGTACATTGCGGCAGTAGCTGCAATGGATTTCAATGGGTGCCGGATCCGGTTTTAACAGTTGCGGTTGTATGCTGCAGGAAGGATCCGGTGTGCTGTACAGAACATGGCCTGAATATCACTCTCACACACTCACTCACAAACTCACACTCACTCATACACTCACACTCTCACTGACACTCTCACTCACATACACTGACTCACTCACACTCTCACTCACTCGTCCAGAGCTACATCCACACTTTCATGGCAGATTCAGCTCATTCCCGGTACGACTTTTTATTTTTTAAGTCATGTTAAAATCATTTCACCTGTCAATTGAGTGTTTTACGCATTTTTATGTGGTTCTCCATTTATTAATCAATGGTCCCAGTCTCCAGACCTTCTCCTCCCAAAGCATTTCTTTTAGTTACTGCAGCCAAATGCAGCAAGAAGTGTGCGGAGGATATAACCCGCTGTCTTATTATATGCTTTGCTGTCCTGCATATATAGTAACATTTTACCCCACAGAAATACATTGTAGATTATCATTCTCACCTTTTAAAACGTCTCTGTGTTGGAGTTTTAATAGCCATAATTAATTGCCAGTATGCCGTTTAACAGAATAATATATCATGTTTTGGCATAACGATAATTAAAGATTAATTATGTGATTATTATTGAAATGCTTTCTAATTTTATGAAAGATGGGCTCTTGTGTTTTAATAAAATTGCTATTTAAATGGTTATCAGCATATATACTTCAAGACATTGCAGTAGCGAGTATAGAATAGACACAAGACTGATACGCTTCTTTTAGGGGTTTACTTTATTTAAAAAATAAAACAAAAGTCAATAATGTCAGACACTCTATTCTCCAAAAATCCTAAAACATTTCCTTATTTTTGCAATAGCTAGTGATGAGCGAGCACTACCATACCCAGATGGGCGTGACTCGAGTACCTGAATATATTGGAAGTCAATGGGGAACTTGAGCGTTTTTCCAGGAATAATGCTTTAGTTCCCTATTGATTTCCATTATACTCAGGTTCTCAAGTCATGCCCATCTGGGTATGGTAGTGTTCGCTCATCACTGGCAATAGCTTTTTAATATAAGGGTTGCTCCCACAGGTCCAGCTCCCATGTGTTACTGCAGGGAAAAAATGTAGTAATGCATGCACTCACGCCCGGTGGAGTCGGAGTCACTGAGCTCCGGATGTAAGACGCGATCATGCATAAAGCAGAGTTGAGAGCAATGAAAACTATTCACATTACTCCTAATTGAATATATGGATCGTCCTGATGGGATAACTTCTTTTCATGACTAAGGCCACGCTCATATCAGCGGTATTTTGCTGCAAAACCAGACCCGTCAGAAATGCGTTTTAGCTCCGTTCATTTCCTATGGAATCGCGGCAAGATGCGGCCACGGTTGTGTATGATGCATGTGGCCGCATATTGCCGCGATTCCATAGGAAATGAATGAAACGCAATTGTAACTGATCCGGTTTTACAGCAAAATACCGCTGATGTGAGCGCGGCCTTACTCATGAGTTGTACATGTGGTTGGTGCGAGGCAGTCTCCAGTGGGCTTTTAGCCTTTACCTATTGCCCGTAGAGGATCATAGTGAGATATTTAGTACAACCACCGTTTTCCTAAGATCAGCAGTGGCGCTTATATAATAATACAGGAGGGGCTGTACATCTTAAACTTCACAAGCTGACCTAGGTCATGAAGGGTGTGTGTGTGTGTGTGTGTGTGTGTGTGTGTGTGTGTGTGTGTGTGTGTGTGTGTGTGTGTGTGTGTGTGTGTGTGTGTGTGTAGTACAGAGTATCTATGTGACCCTCACAAATCCCAATGATGCCAGGTTATTCATGATACTTCTGTGATAAAGATCCAAACCTATGAGGTTACTGAAACAGCTCTCATCAAAAAGCGACCCTTTAAGTCATAGAATTAGGATTATTTATTATGCTTCTCTTACATTGCACCATGATATTCTGCAGTGCTTTGCAGAGATTATCATCACTGTCCACATTGGGGATCACAATCTCAATCTCCATTCCTTAGCCGTATGTCTTTGGAGGAAACCCACACAATCACGGCGGGCACATACAAACTACTTGAAGATATGGCCCTTGTTGAGCGATGAATCCAAGGACCCCAGGGCTGCAAAGCAGTAGGGCTTAACTAATGATGAGCAAACTGCTTGGTAAGCGTAAAGAGCATCTTGATGCTCGAGTGCTCTGTACTTGTTTACTGACTATAAAGGAAGACAATGGGGAACTCAAGCATTTTTCCGAGTACCAAGCATCAAAATGCTCATCGTGCTTACTGAGCACCAAGGAATTCGTTCATCCCTAGTACTAGCCACTGAGCCACCATGCTGCCCAGTAGACAAACGATCCAGCAGTCAATATCAGGTGTCAAAAAATAATACCGTAGTCATAAAAACAAAACTATATATCTATATTCTTGGGCTTTTTATAAGTGTGAGAAAGAAGCAGACAAAGTCTTTTGTAGAAACCGTAAAGTTGTGTAGAAATAGTAAATATGAAGACTGAAGAAAGGAAAGGGGACACTCTTGAAAAGTATCCTTTTAGAAGAGGGCCACTGATGAGCAAGAGCAAGTACTTGGGATCACAAAGTGATCTACACATGAGTAAAGCATTGTTGGCTTGTTACTCACATTGACGTTCAAAACGTCCAGTACTTTAATTTTGATGGCTTTTCCTTAAGATAAGTGATATTAAATTGATGCAAATCAAAAAGGTCCGTGGAGCCTCTGTTAGGAGTCTCGACACAGAAAATGGCCAGATATCCTTCCGGGAAGGACCTAGCCAAGGAGTGGCTCTTTTTAGGAGACCACCATAGCCACCATATTAAGTAGCCCTTTTAGTCGATATCCAACTCTTGACGAGTTTAAAGATATGAAGAGGGATATACCAAGGCCAGATATCCATCCACAGACAGCTGTTTCGGGGTATTGCCCCTCATCAGTGTGGAGTAAGATTCTGGCCAGGTGGCAGCAGTGCCTAGTAGTAGACCAGCAATATTAAATTGATAGGGGAGCAAAGCCTGGCACTTCCGCTGATCAGCTGTCTCCGTTGCCAGTGGCAAACATATAAGTTGCAGAGTGGACTGTACAACTCTGTCAACGCAATAGTAGACACATCATGGTACTGTAGATCCACTTCAAATCATTCGAATAGGGGCAGACGTGCAGTCCCTGCTTGCACCCACTATATATTGACAGACGTGTGTTGTGCATCTCCACAAGTGATCACATCCGGCTGCTGTCGTCATCTGGAACAGTTATTCGGCTGATAAGCAACAGTTTATCAGACTCCTGCAGATCTTATATTGATGAGCTATCCAAAGGAAAGGCCAAGTCAGGGAAAAAAATGCTAAAAAAAAAAATTCAAAGACTCTTCCTATTCTTTCCTGTGGTAGAACCACTTTGCTGTTGATATATTCAGTCTTTTGAGCGTTTTTCTTTAATATTAGGTTTGAACCATGCCCAGTGGGAAAATAGAGAGTGAATGTAACTAATTTGAAGCATCTCCCATGCAAAACGCTTCAAACTAGGCACTGTCCAGTCAAAGGCTTTTCAGAGAAAAATGCACTCCAAACATTCTTGGAAATCTTTTCAAAACCGCTTCAGGGAGCGAAACTCTTGTCCCCAAAGAAGGAGCATGTCTTGAAGCAGTTTCCAGTACAAAACTAGTCATTTTTGACCACTTGACAAAAAAAGATAAGGCAGCTGAGTGGCACCATTAAGGTACTGTCACACATAACGAGATCGCTAGCGAGATCGCAGCTGAGTCACCGTTTTGGTGACCCATTAGCGATCTCGTTATGTGTGACACTTACCAGCGATCAGGCCCCTGCTGTGAGATCGCTAGTCGTTGCTGAATGGTCCAGGTCATTTTCTTCAAAGGCGATGTCCTCCTGGGCAGGACACATCACTGTGTTTGACGCTGTGTGACAGGGTCACAGTGACTCCTGAGATCGTTATACAGGTCGCTACTGCGACCTGTATTGTTCCTGCATCGCTGGTAAGATCTGACTGTGTGACATCTCACCTGCGACCTCCCAGCGACTTACCTGCGATCCCTATCAGATCGTATCGTTTTTGGGATCGCTGGTAAGTCGTTGTGTGTGACTGGGCCTTTAGGCTTTGTCTACCTGCTTGAGTCTTCCTTAAAGGATTTGCGCAATTATAAATAAGTTTTCACCTATTCACTTCTTGATCGATGGGTGTACGACTGGTGGGACCTGCACTGTTCATGAGGGTTCACCGTTCGCCACTATTGAACAGGATACTTTTATACCCATTAGAGTAACGCAGCAGTGCACATGTTCGACCACCCCTCTATTCCTTCCGTATGGGGCTGTCGAGTACTGCAAAAGGGTCCTCTGACAGTCTCGTAGAGACTGAATAGAGCACTGGTTCAGCTTCTGACCTGCTGCTCCATTTTGTAACAGGGCTAAAAGTGCCCCTTTGCAGATAAAAATTAAATGTTTTGGTAATTGTGACGTGTCCCAGCAACAATCAGTAAGTTGTCACCTATCCAAACAATAGGTGATAACTTGTCTTTATTGGAGAAAACCTTTTTTAAAGAGTCCCCGCTATTTTTGATAACCAGACAAGGTAAATCAAACAGTTGCAGCACTCTACAGTGTGCTTTACCTTGGCTGGTTATCAAAAATAGGGGGGACCCCACGCCTTTTTTTAATTAATTTTAAAAAGAAAAAAAGTGGTGTGGCATCCCCCATATTTTTGATAACCAGCCAAGGTAAATCTGGGAACTGGAATTATCAGGCTGGGAAGGACCATGATTATTTGGCCCTTTCCAGCCTAAAAATACCAGCCCGCAGCCACCCTAGCAGAGGCGCATCTATTATATGCGCCTTTTCTGGCACTTTGCCTGGCTCTTCCCAATTGCCCTGGTGCAGTGGCCATCGGGGTAATATTTTTGGGGTTGATATCAGCTGGCATCAAGCCCAGGAGTTAGTAGATAGTATTGGAGAGGTGTCTATCAGGCAGGAGTCACACTTCCGTTTGATTCACGTGTGACTCGCGCGAGTCTTGCATCGTATCACTCACAAGGCCTGCTACTCTCTGGACAGGAGCGTCTCAGCTGCATAGAAATACATGAAGCTGACCCGCTCCTGTGCAGAGAGCAGTTGCCGTGTCGGAGGATGCACTGCTAGACAGACTCGCATGAGTCACACACAGGTCAATCGCAAGTGTGACTCCAGCCTCAGACACCCCCATGACTAACCCGGTAAGTGTAAAGAAAAAAATAACACACACACACAATAGTTTATTAGAATAAAGACTCCCTCATTCACTAATTTATTTGTTTAAAAAAAATCTTTGAAGTTCCGACGCATTCCAATGGCGTAATGTTCAGCGACTTCAATCGAATCCTATGGCACCTCCGTGTAAGAACGAGGCTCCATAGGTCACTTGCAGTCAGTGGCAGGCATGGAATTTCTCACGCCTTCCCAGCCTGATAATACCGGCTGTCTGCTTTACCTTGGCTGGTTATCAAAAATAGGGAGATGCTACGTCGTTTTTTAAAATTATTTATTACATATTCATATTCGTTTGCCAGGTAATTGCCCTGTTCTTACCCCCATTTTGCTTTCTTTTGCAGCCCCTAGCTCTTACTACAGCCATTTTACAGCAGAAAAGTTCAGGTCCCCATTGACTTCTATGGAGTCCGGAGTCAAGTCTGGGTACTCAATCGAACTTTTAACGAAAGTTTTGCTGAACCCGGCAAACCTCAGGTGTGCTCATTTCTAGTGATAATCTAGCATCACTCTTCCCAGGGCTTCAATAAATGGTAACTAAAGGCCACAGCAAACATTGAAGGAACAGTGTATCATATCAAAGGCCTATTATACATGCAGCAAGGGACTGGATGCCTCCGATACAGAAGAACAAGGCATCAGATTAAACACACTGTGCGCACTGTTACTAATTTATCGGTAATAAGCGTGCAGTAATTCTTATCTTCTGGATTTCCTTGCTCTTATTTCTCATAGTTCTGTTTATTCTCCTGAGCTTGCAGTATTGTTACTTGTTTGCTTATCTATTGTATGCACATTTTATAATGTAGTCATATAGCAGAGCATAATCCGGGCAGAGCATATCTGTTGATGCATGTACTGAAGAGATGAGATCTGTCACATTAAGTTATGCATCATTAGATGATGTAAGAATACAGCGCTATGTGCAGGACACAATGCCGAACACATTGCCGGCTCATACTGCTGGTGTGGTTGTACCTGGTTATTAAGGAACATAGAAGCGGTGGAGATGACTCTTCATCATCTTACCACTGATGTCTTATGTTTTTAATCATATTCAGAGCCATAGTACGTGTCCCTCCTTTACGGGTTTCTAAACAGGACATTAAAAAAAAAAATAGTTTAAAAAAACTGAGTCCTCAGTGGTTGATACCTTTTAATGGCTAACTGAAAAGATGGTAATAATAGCAAGCTTTCAAGACTTCTCAGTTCTCTTCATCAGGCTCAATATAACACAATCTGAAGAGTCACATATTTATACACAACAGGACATAGAATGGGGCAGTAAATAAGACAAGTTGTGTGAAGCAGAACTATCACTATGGCAAGAGGACAAACTGTTGTGGCCATAAATATTGCTGCAGTTCATAAATAAGCAGTGTGACCGTTTTATTGACCTCTGATGGAGGTCTGGTCCAGAGTTGTAATGCTCCCAGATGGTCTGAGGAGCACCTTTCTTAATTATGGTCATTTTTGTAACCCAAACCACAGCATCATGGAAATGAAATTGCTGGTATTGAAAGGAAACTTCAAATCCCAGAGAGACAGGAGACTATGGGAATACAAACGTATGATGACCTTTGACACATTCAGAGCAGGAATGAATGTGTCACATGGATTTATGTCTTTTTACATCAATTAAGAAAAGTGCTCCTCAGACCTTCTGGGGGCATCACAACCCTGGACCAGACTTCAATCCGAGATCAAAAAAAACTTTCACACTGCTTATCTATGAACTGCTACAATATTTACTGCCACAACTGTTTGTCCCCTTACCATGCTGATAGTTCTGCTTCACATAACTTGTCTTATTTACTGCTCTATTCTATGTCCTGTTTTGTATAAATATGTGACTGTTCAGATTTTGTGTTATATTGAGCCTGATGAAGAGACCTGAGTAGTCTTGAAAGCTGCTATTTATTACCATTTTTTCAGTTAGCTATTAAAAGGTATCAACCACTGAGGAATCTGTTCTTTTAAACAATTTTTTTTAGCTCTACTGGCTAAAACGGTACAAAGATATATATTTTACCTGTATCTAAACAGGGCATATACATGAGATGTTAAACCAAAAAAGCGCTTTGATCCAACGGTGCCATCCACTGACCCTAAATCTGTGAAAGTTTGCCCTGTTGAAAAATAGACATAATATTTATAGTATATATCAAAAGATATAGGTAATTAGTTTTATTTGGTCAAATTCAAGAAAAATGAAGGGTGGACACACATAGATCAGTACAATATTGTGCGTTCAATTAGCTGTTCTCTGTGCCGCCGGCGGACAGATATGCTGTTGAGAGACTGTATAGCTCTCAACGGAATAAAGGCCGCGGCCAGGTACTGCACAACCACCCCATATTCCAACTATTAGGGCATTATCTGGCCATGACAATTGTGCAGTTGACTGATCTGTGCTGTGGAGCTCGGTAACTAAGCTCATCGGACCACAACACCACCACCGACATTTGGAATTGAGTGCCACATCCCCGCCGATCAACGATTGATCACCTGTCGTATAGATAAACCATCAAAATAATCCTGGACAATCCCTTCAAGGACCACCTGATGGATACCTTTCTTAGAACAGCATTTGGTTAAACCGGATATATAATTCAGAATTTAACAGCTCTTACCGCTTCTTCTTCTAACAACCATAGCTTTCTTATATTTCCATTCACATAGACATGAGGGCTTGGGGATTTTTTGCAGGTTGAGTTGTCGTTTTGATTGACAGTATTCATGTTACCTTATAATGCACTGTAAAAGGGAGGAAAGTAATTCCAAGTGTGGCGCAATTCTGACAGTTTTTTGGGTTTTTTATGACTTTTATTTTCTAGTGAAAATAACCTGGTGGTATGATTTTCAAAAAAAGAAACTTTTGGAATTGTGTCAACTGTTTCCGGAGACCTTTAATGGTTTCATTTTTTAGTTGATTGCGCTGTTTGAGGTGTTCTTTGGTTTTTGTGGGGCAAGCTGTAGTTTTCATTTATAGAATTTTGTCGTATGTAGGGCATTTTGATTTTCTCCTTTTTACTACATTTGTTTTTTTCTGCAAAAAATTCAATTTTGTCACTTTTTTTATTTTTTATTTATTTTGTTAAGATCATGTTAGTTAATTTTATATTTCAATATATCGGACTTTTATGCACTCAGTGATATCAAATGTGTGTTTTCTTAATACTTGTGTTTTTAAAGGGGGGGAGTGAGGTGGGCTAATTTTTTTTCTTTTGTATTTTTATTAACATACTTTACTGTATTTCATAGTCTATTACGAGGACTTGATCACCTATCATATAGCAGGGAAAAAATTGCCACGCCACAGAGAAGATTAATTTTCAGCTTGATCTGCGGAGCAGTTATGTTATAGGAAATCTGTCACCAGGTTTTTAACAGCTAATCTGAGAGCAGCATAATGTAGGGTCAGAGATCCTGATTCCAGCAATGTGTCACTTACTGAGCTGTGTGTCACTTACTGAGCTGCTTAGTGTAGTTTTGATTAAATCACTGTTTAATTAGCAGTAGATTAACATTAGAGGGCTACTTGACGTGCTGCAGGTAGTCCAGCATATTCATGAGCTCTGTATAACTTCTAGATCTGCAGCAGAGAAAACAATGATTTTATCAAAGTGACAGCAAACAGCTCATTAAGTGACACATCACTGGTATCTGGGTCTCTGTCTCTACATTATGCTGCTCTTAGATGAGGTAACAAAAACCAGGTGACACATTCCTTTAAACTATAATGCGGTTTCAATTAAGTGGGCCAGTATTTGGTAGATACCCTAATGGAAACTATACTAACCCAAGTATAGATAGAGATACGTTTGATGGAGTTTGTGTCCGTCAACTGACAAATACAGCCTGCAACAAAACTGATGGTGGTTCTGGTGTTATTACTGTTTTGATGGTGGTTCTGGTGAAACGAATACAAAACCAAAATGATCATAAGTATGTAACTATAACACCAGAACCATAAATAGTACATGAATGACACCAGAACCATAATCAGTAAGTAAATGCGACACCAGAACCACCCTCAGTCCATGATTACGGCACCAGAACCATCATTTGAAAATAAATTCAACACCAGTACCATTATCAGTACATGAATAAGTGACCAGAATTGTTATCAATACATAAATACATCACCAGAACCATCATCAGTACAGGCATACATCGCCAGAACAACCATAATTACTTTAATACAAAAGCGAAGCTTAGTACAGCAATTTAAGTCCGCCCCATGTACATTTGTATCTTATATTGCATTAACCTACAAATCCCAGTATGTCATTCTCAAACTGTAGACCATAAAGGAACCACAGTACTGATAAGACATAGTTGGTATCACAAATAAACATTTACATTCAGGTACTTTTATAGTTGACATTTTTTCTGATTGGGTCTTTCTCTTATTTTTCTTCTTCATCTTGTCCAGACTCCATGATGACTTTTCACATCCACAGCCAGTTTCTGCAGACTTCCATCCTCGCCGGTCTTCTGCAGCACATCTTGACATGTTGCCCTTAAAAATAAGAATGTTATTAAAATGTCCTTTTAAATAAAAAATATATCCACATACTGGTCCCTATATAAGGCTCCACACTGTCTGCCATTATCCCCTTCATCCGCCACACTGTGGGCTTTAATGAGCTATAACCACTACACTGTCTGCCATTAAATAGAACCTATCATGGGAAAGAAAATGCAATTAACCTGCAGTTATACAGTGAAGGAGATACTTATTTGATCCCTTCCTGATTTTGTAAGTTTGCCCACTGACAAAGGCATGAACTGTCTATAATTTTAAGGGAAGGTTAATTTTAACAGTGAGAGATAGAATATCCAAAATAAAATCTAGAAAATCACATTGTATAAATTGATTTGCATTTTGCAGAGAGAAAAAAGTATTTGATCCCTACAAACCATTAACCTCTTCACGACACCTGCCAACTGCTGCAGTGAGTCACGCATATGTCAGCTGATTTGAACAGCTGACATGTGTGGCTGTCAGGTGCGCGTGGATCCGTGATCCACCCACGCCTGTTAACCTCTTTAAATCGTGCTGTCAAGATGTGATGTAAATGCCCGCAGCTGTAAGTGCACGCTCATCCGCCACCAACGGAAGTCATGTGATGTGATCACGTGGACCCGATGGTTACCATGGTAGCACAGGGTCATTTGATGACTCCTGTAGGTATCATAACTCACTTCCTCTTAGGCCTCTTTCACACGTTTTGCATGGACGTGTAAAAGGTGCGTATGGTCCTCTGTGTGCCATGATTTTGGCACGAGTGTTCTTCATGTGCTATCCGTAATAATACACGGAGAACAGGAACTTTATGCTCACCCGTCCCTGGCATTGCTGTCTGTGGTGCTGTCGTCTTTCGCTCTGTGGTCTCCGACCCTGCTGACTCCCCGCTGCTGCTTCCAGTCCCTGGTGCAGTGAATATGCGATGAGCATAATGAGCGGGGGTCGGAAGCAAGTGACAGCAGCGCCAAAGACAGCAGTGGTGGTGAAGGGGAGTATAGAAATTAATTTTATTTTACAGAAACGTGTTTTTTTCCGGTACGTGTCACACTGGTGTCATACGGATCCCGTCCGTGCTGTCCATGTGACACTCATGCTGCCGGAGAAAAACTGACATGTCTACGTGTGGAGCACACAGACACATGTATGCTCCACACGGTCCATGTGAAAACATGCGTGTGTGCACAGACCTCTTGATTAATGGGTCTACGTGTGTCAGTCTCTCCTGTATGTGTGAAAACGGACACTACACGTTCGGAGCTGTGCAGCTGTGATCTACAGAAATAAACAAGCGATCAGACTGCTAATCCTTATAGCCCCCTAGGGTGACTAGTAAAATTTTAAAAAAAGTTTTAAAAAATTGAAAAAATAAAAAAATAAAAGTTCAAAATCACCCCCCATTCACCCCATTGAAAACTAAAGGGTAAAAAAATATACACATTATTGGTATCGCAGAGTTCAGAAATGCCCACTCTATCAAAATACAAAATCAATTAATCTGATCAGTAAATGGCATAGCAGCAAAAAAAATCCAAACGCCAAAATTACGTTTTTTGGTCGCCGCAAAATGCAATAGCAGGCGATCAAAACGTAGCATCTGCACAAAAATGGTACAATTAAAAATGTCAGTGTGCCACTTTTTTTTAGAAAAACTTGTTAAAAGTAAACGTATACATGTTTGGTGTCTATGAGCTCGTATCGACCTCAGGCATCACATGGACCCATCATTTTTAAACTCATGGTTTCATTTAAAAGTACAACTAGTCGCACAAAAAAATATAAGCCCTTAAGTGGCAAGATTGACGGAAAAATAAAAAAGTTATGGCTCTCGGAAGAAGGGGAGCAAACAAACAAAATGAAAAATCAGCCCGGGGGTGAAGGGGTTGAGTTTTGGCTCCTACAGACAACTTAGACTCAACTCGTTACCTGCATTAAATACAGCTGTCTAAATTTCCACCTGTATAAAAGACTCCTGTCCACAAACTCAATTAGGCAGACTCTAACCTCTACAGCATGGGCAAGACCAAAGAGAAGGATGTCAGGGACAAGATCATAGCCCTGCACAAGGCTGGAAAGGGCTTCAAAACCAGAAGTAAGACGCTGGGTGAGAAGGAGACAACTGTTGGTGCAATATTAAGAAAATTGAAGAAATATAAAATAGACACATATTGGTAAGGCCACGCTGACATCAGCGGTATTTTGCCGCAAAATCGGCTATGTCATAAATGCGTTTCAGTTCCATTCATTTACAATAGAATCGCGGCAAGATGCGGTCACATGCGGTGGTGTATCCCCCACGCAACTGCATGTGACTGCATCTTGCCGCGATTCCATTGTAAATTAATGGAATTGAAGCACATTTATGATGGATCTGGTTTTGCGGGAAATACCGCTCGCTGATGTGAGCGCGGCCTAACTGAAAAAAAGCTGCAACGTGCGCACAGCAAAAATGAAATATCTTATAGACTTTACTGGGGAAGCAAATGCATGCAGTTTGGTGACCCAAACTGCACCCTAAAAACTCGACAAAAAACACAGCGTGTGTATGAGGCCTTAGTTACACCTTACCAATAGACATTTATTAGATGACTAGAAGGTGGCCCGATTCTACGCATCGGGTATTCTAGAATTTACGTATTGTGTAGTTCATGTATGATTTTTGTTATATATATATATATATATATATATATATATATATATATATATATATATATATATATATATATATATATATATATATATATATATATATATATATATATATATGAGATGTTGTTGTGTGTAGTTACCAAGTGTTTGTGTAGGCGCTGTACATGTTCTGGGTGTTGTCTGGGTGTGGCGGGGGGTGAGAGCGGTGTTGTATGTGTGTTGCGTGTGTTGCGTTGTTTGTGGAGCGCTGTGTGTCTGTAGCGTTGTGTGTGTGTGTTGCGCAGTTTGTGTGTGTGTGGTGTGTTTTGGGGGGAGGTATGTTTTGTGCAATGTGTGTGTTGTGCGGTATGTGCGTATATTTGTGTGTGCCGCTGTGTTTGTGTGTTGGGTGTTGTGTGTGTGCAGCGTTGTCTGTGTGTGTGGGTGTCTGTGTAGGGCAGTTGTTTGTGGTTCCCAGTGTGTGTGTGTGTGTGTGTGTGTGGTGTGTTGTGCAGTGCGCGCGCGTGTGTGTGTGTGTGTGTGTGTGCATCAGCCTCTCTTCTCTCAGCCTACCTCTCCCAGCCTCCCTCCTCCCAGCCTCCCTCAGCATCAGCCTCCCTCTCCCAGCCTCCCCAAGCATCAGCCTCCACCAGCATCAGCCTCTCTCCTTCCAGCCTCCTCCAGCATCAGCCTCCCTCTCCCAGCCTTCCCCAGGATCAGCCTCTCTCCTCCCAGCCTCCGTCCTCCCAGCCTTCCCCAGCATCAGCTTTCCCCTCCCAGCCTCCCTCAGCATCAGCCTTCCCCAGCATCAGCCTCTCTCCTCCCAGCCTCAGCCTCTCTCCTTCCAGCCTCCCCCAGCATCAGCCTCTCTCCTTCCAGCTTCCCTCAGCATCAGCCTCCCCTTCCCAGCCTTCCCCAGGATCAGCCTCTCTCCTCCCAGCCTCCTTCCTCCCAGCCTCCCCCTCCCAGCCTCCCTCAGCATCAGCCTTCCGCTCCCAGTCTCCCCCAGCATCAGCCTCCCCATGCATCAGCCTCCACCAGCATCAGCCTCTCTCCTTCCAGCCTCCCCCAGCATCAGCCTCCCCTTCCCAGCCTTCCCCAGGATCAGCCTCTCTCCTCCCAGCCTCCTTCCTCCCAGCCTCCCCCTCCCAGCCTCCCTCAGCATCAGCCTTCCGCTCCCAGCCTCCCCCAGCATCAGCCTCCCCAAGCATCAGCCTCCCCAAGCATCAGCCTCCACCAGCATCAGCCTCTCTCCTTCCAGCCTCCCCCAGCATCAGCCTCTCTCCTTCCAGCCTCCCTCAGCATCAGCCTTCCGTTCCCAGCCTTCCCCAGGATCAGCCTCTCTCCTCCCAGCCTCCTTCCTCCCAGCCTCCCTCAGCATTAGCCTTCCCCTCCCAGTCTCCCCCAGCATCAGCCTCCCCCAGCATCAGCCTCCCCAAGCATCAGCCTCCACCAGCATTAGCCTCCACCAGCATTAGCCTCTCTCCTTCCAGCCTCCCCCAGCATCAGCCTCCCCAAGCATCAGCCTCCACCAGCATCAGCCTCCCTCGTCCCAGCCTCTCTCCTCCCAGCCTCCCCCAGCATCAGCCTCTCTCCTCCCAGCCTTCCCCATGATCAGCCTCTCTGCTCCCAGCCTCCTCCAGCACGCCGTGCTCCTCTGCCGACACTCACACACCCGATCGCATCCACTCACACACACCCGATCGCATCCACTCACACACACCCGATCGCATCCACTCACACACACCCGATCGCATCCACTCACACACACCCGATCGCATCCACTCACACACACAGACACTGACGATATCGCACATACGCGCTTATACTCACAACATCCGGAGGTATCACATGCTTCTGGCCATGTGATCCTCCCGCAGGTCCTGGAAGCTAACAGCACAGTACCGCCGCCGAGAAGCAAGCGATATCCCAGGATGTTGTGAGTATGTGGATGCGATGTGATGTGTGTGTGAGAGTGAGTGTGATCTGATTTGTGTGTGTGTATGTGTGTGCTGTTATGTGTGTGTGCTGTTATGTGTCTGTATTTTCCGCCGCTGCAGGACCTTGATGTGTGGATGCGATGTGATGTGTGTGTGAGGTGTGTGTGAGAGTGAGTGTGAGCCGGTGTACACTGGTAACTATGATACACATCGGGTAACTAAGGGACCTTAGTTACCCGATGTGTATAATGGTTACCAGCTTTCACGGCCTCCGTCAAGATCCCAGCATCGCAAGGTTATGTCTGGCGCTGCCGGGATCCTGACGCAGCCGGTGTAGAAGCAAGCGATATCCCAGCATGTTGTGATGTGTGAGGTGTGTGTGAGAGTGAGTGTGAGAGTGAGTGTGATCTGATGTGTGTGTGTACTCACCTGGGAGTCGCGGCTCCGTGTCAGTTGGGCCAGAGCGAGCGTGCATTGCGTGAGGGGGGCGGGGCCTGCAGAGAGCCGGGGCGAGAGGCCAATCCGTGTGGGGGGGCGGGGCCATGGCGAGCCCAGCGGCCAATCAGCTTTGTGTCACCGTAAGGACACAATTTCGGAGCATGACAGACAGACAGACAGACAGACAGACAGACAGACTAAGGCAATTATATATATAGATAGATACTTTGCTTGTAAGCGTCTGGCAGATGTCTGTGTTTAGGTGAGACTCATGGCACGAACAGTGGAGCTTAGTTTTGTGAGGTGGGTTGTTAGCCACCCAGTGGATGTAACTGCTTTTAGGCATCCTCCAGATGCTTGTTTTTGGACACTACTTGTGTATTCCATGATCCTTAGCCATCTATATGTGTGCATATAGATAACAAAAAGTTATATGCTTACTAGGAATATTTTTATTTACTACAAATATACAAAGTACATAGTGCATAAATAAAAACCAGAACATACAGATCAAGGAAAGATGACAAAGTGGATAAGTGAGATACTGACAACAGCACAAAGTGATTACATAATTATTTACACCAGTTCCATGGTGCCAAAGAACTGAACAAATCATTAAAAAATAAATTTGTTTGTAGTAACAACTTTGACATAATTTATATATTGACCATGGATGGAAATATGCAGGCTTATATCAAAATAAGGGAAACATACCTAGAAAAGAGTGAGACTTGAAAACTCAGAGAACTCCCTAGAGGGGGAACCCGCAATGCATGAAGTAATCCACTTCATCAGGAAAAAGAATTAATCAGCCGAGTTGGAAAAAGTTGAAGTCATGTTTAAAACAAATAGGTGGAGAGATGCACGGACCTATTTGACTACACCAAGGGTGCAACTGAGCGCCAGTGCTTGCTTTAAATAGTCATTTTCTGCAGACATACATTTACCTATGTAAGTTACTTAACTAAGCAAAACCTTTATTAAAGTATCAAAATATTAAAAAAAAATGTAAAAAAAAAAAACTGGTAAAGTAAGGGTAGGTTTGCACAGGGTTCTTCATGCCTTGAGTATTTGAGTGGTCTCCATTCCAAAATAGTTTAATATTGATTTCAAAGAGAGAACGCGCCTACTGTGCACATATCGCTGGAAGGGAGTTGTAAGGGACTTTGACTTTTAAATCTTTTTTTTTTTTTTCTTACCACCCTTAATGGTCTTTTATTAAAATCTTAAGAGCCAGGCTTTGGCGACCACCGCTAAGGATGAGAAGGAAAGGGGCAGTTAGGAGTTTCATGTATGAGACTTGCCTTTATTGTATTTCGCCCCTTTCCCCCGGGGTAAAGCATACGGCTGATTTCCACTCTGGGTAAAGCGGGCTTTATGCACTACGATACATCTGAGATTGTCGGCGGGGTCACGCCGTACGTGACGCATATCCGGCATCGTTAGTGATATCGTAGCGTGCAACAGCTATGAACGAGCAGAAATACTCACCTTAACGTCGCTCATTTTCTAAAAATCGAACGTCAGATTGTTCATCATACCCGGGGCAGCACACATCGCTCCGTGTGACACCCCGGGAACGACGAACACAGCTTACCTGCGATTGCCGGCAATGCTGAAGGAAGGAGGTGGGCGGGATGTTTATGTCCCGCTCATCACCGCCCCTCCGCTTCTATTGGGTGGCCGCTGTGTGACGCCGCACGAGCCGCCCCCTTCAGGAAGTGGATGTTCGCTGCCCACAGCGAGGTCGTTTGGAAGGTGAGTACGTGTGACGGGGGGTTACTAGTTTGTGCGACACGGGCAACAAATTGCCCGTGCCGCACAAACGATGGGGGCGGGTGCGATCGCACGACAAATGAATTTGTGTAAAGCAGGCTTTACGTACAAGCAGTCTGGTGGCTCTCATGTTCCCTTTTCTGAATTCATTGAAAATCTATCACGGCTACAGTTTCCCTAATAAGCGCTCTATGTATGAAGGTGAAATAGTCTTTCTGAGCAGACCAATGATTTTCCATGTTAAATGTGGCTTTCATAAGAGCAGCACTGATAGATTTTTATATTGAAAGTCTGATGTGTATAGAATGTAGAAACTTACAATCGCCGGTGCTCAGTAATTGCCTATTTTTATTGCTATTATTTTTTTAGCGCACCATAATGTTTTACTTTCATAGACAACCAGTGTTCATGGAAAGTTGGACTGTTGAAGACTTTAGTACTTGTACTAATAGACTTGCAGCAATCTATAAGCACTAATATGTATGCATACATTGAATACCGTATTGTTTGGTTTATAAGATACCCTGGATTATAAGACTCACCCCAAATTTAGAGAGAAAAAAAATAAAAGTTGTCTGTCTTAGAATCCAGTGGCAGCAGTGGTGGAGCGGGGTCACAGGAGGCAGGGGCGGTGGTGCAGCAGGTCAATGCTGTGGGCGGTACAGGTGGCAGGTGTCCCAGATGCTGTGAGGAGGCAACTTCCAGAAACTGTCGGCAGTGCAGGCTTCAAAGAAATGGCGCCCAGAGTTCTGCTCAATGACCAGCCAAGATCTCATCTGCGCACGCTCCACCTCTGGGTGCCATTTTCCTTAAGTCCACCGCTGGGAGATTAATTGGGTGAAGGTGTCGCTTGTGCAGATAAGATCTGGGGCCGAGAGCTCCATCTGCGCATGCGCCACTTCCAGGCGCCATTATTTGACCTCGCACAGCCAACATTTTCAAGATGCCCCTGTTGCACAGGCCCCAGCACAGCACCTGCCTCCTGCAACGCCTTTCCACCATCTCCCGGTAATGTGTTCAGATTATAAGACGCACCCCTCATTTTTCTCCCGATTTTTGAGGAGGAAAAGTGTATCTTATAATCCGAAAAATACTGTATATGAAATTTGGGCTGCATTACTACTATATAGAATATATGGATAAAATAAAGGTACATTGGTCAATTTATGAGAGCCCATCAGCCACGACAAGACAACCTTTCATTGATAGGACCCTAAACTTAATTTTTCTCAAACACGCCTTTCCTGGGCTAAATGCCTATAAATTTAAAAGACAGGTAGGATCCAGCACTAACTAAAAACAGCCTTAGGCTGATGGGAGGAGTGCTCAGCTAGATATGGAGGCAGTCACCGCCTCCAATAGCATACTATAAAAAACTGGTTAGCACCTCCACACAGAATAAAGCAAGTGTGAACAGGCGCAAGCTGCTATGGCTACATATACAGAGTGGTCCAAAAGTAGGTCGGCAGTATGTGTAATAGGGTTATCAAACATGGTGTAAAGTGAAACTGACTCAGTTGCCCTTAGCAACCAATCAGATTCCACTTTTCATTCTTCACAGACTCTTTGGAAAATGAAAGGTGGATTCTGATTGGTTGCTAAGGGCAATTGAGTCAGTTTCACTTTACTCCATTTTTGATAACCCTATTACACATATACTGTCCACCTACTTTTGGACCACCCTGTATAAACAAAAGAATACAGCAGCACTCTGTAAGCGCTAAGATGTGCAAACATTGAATATTTGAAATTTGGACTGCATTACTGCTATCTGTAATATGCTTTCAAAATGAAGGTACATGGCACATAAATTGGTCAATTCCTGAGAGCCAACAATCCATGACAAGGCGTACTTTTTGATGGGATATATTCAGTGTTTGCATTCTTCTTAGAATTTAGAGTGCTGCCGAAGCATTGTTTATTATGCAGGTATAGCAACTTGCACCTGTTCACACTTGCTTTATTCTGTTTGGAGGTGCTGGTCAGTTTGTATCTTGTTTTATTTTGTTGGGCACACTTGGCCAGGCCCTGTCACACCTAGTATACTTTTCAAAAAGTTCATGCAGCTGGCTGATACTGGCCTAAAACACCAAGAATCGTCAAGTAGCACAGATATTTTCTGCCAATTCTAGCAGTTTTACGAGCAGATTCCTAGTGCTGGGACTCCTGCAATTAACTATAAATAATGGGACGTCAACTGCAGATCTCCTTTTGAACTTTTTCCTTTGCAGTGAAGACAAGTGCACATTGGTTAATACCAGACTTCTCTTCGCCTTTACATTAAAAAGAGTCTGGGCAAAGTGCCCTGCCACATGCAGCCTTCCAATGTTAGTAGGTTATCATTGGCAATAACTTAACTCTTTCAAATCTAAAAGGCCACAGATTTAATGGGGGACAGTGTGTTTTGTTTTTAGACATGTAGATCCTGCTTCAGCAGTGTGGTTGCCAGTTTTTTGGTGTAAATTACCTTGAAATGTTAATCTTTTGCAGAATTCAAGTTTGCGCAAAAATTTTGACTTTTGGGCGTTTTTACACCGGTCATAGCCTGCTCCACTAAAGTGGGCAGAGGTTGGTTGGGATAAGTTCAGCTGGTAAATTCATCACTCGAGTGGTGTAAATTACACCAGAAATGTAGTTGA